>NC_045549.1:34999779-35200343 GCF_009769535.1 Thamnophis elegans | reverse complement strand
TGATGAGTGGGGGGAGGAGTCATTCCCCCTCCCCCAACAGCTGGATAAAGCTATGCAAAAATGCGGCCCAGCTTCACTGACTACAGTTTTGAAAAGCAACATGGCTTTGCCTGCAATCAAACTAGAAGTGGGGAGGGAGAGCAAGGCAAAGGAGCATGCTGTAGCACACACACTTTGCCTCAGCCCCATTCGTTTGGAAGGCTCTGATTGGTTCCCCTCCAGCTTCTCTGCCTCTCCTCTTCAACAGCCTGCCAGCAGGAGGTGAGTGGGTGGGCTTTTTGCATTCCAAGAATTTCCCACCTGGAGAGTAGGCTGCATTTGCAATGGGGAAGGTGTTTGGGGAAGGCAGGGGGAAGGGGGGAATGGCAGAGGAGCTGCTTTCAAGCCATTGGGAGAGAGATCCAACTTCCCTGTGTGTGTTTGAAAGAGTGAGGGGGAAGGGAGGGAGGGAGGGGGAGGGAGGGAAAAAGGAGGGGAAGGGAAAAAGAAAGAGAAAGAAAAGAAGAAAAAGAGAAAAACAAATGCTGTCGCTTTAAATCGGAACTGAGCATGCCTGGCTATGGAATTCTGGGAGTTGAAGTCCACAAGTCCTAATGCTTATACCTTTAAATTGAAAGGTTATAGGGGTATATGTTATATGGTTATATGTTTTTGAAGTTTTGGGGTTTGTGCAATATGGGCTTTGTGTTTCTAAAAGGGTTTGGATGATTCCCTACTTGTGAATGGAGCCAAATTTTCTCTAGGGTCATTATCTCATTATCTCTATCTGGCAGGAATGTGGAATGAGCCTCAGGCAGGTTTCTTTGTTATCAGAAAGAAAGAAAAACAGCACAGCAATTTAGGGCTAGAAGGTTACTCGGAGGTCATCTAGTCCAACCCCCTGTTGCAGGAGGAAACTTTACATTGTATGGATTATTTTGGTCCCTTTAACAGAGAGGAAAATTGCCAGAAAGGAGGAGTTTACTAGGACAAGGCTGCCATGCAGAGGAAGGCATAGATAGTCCCAACTATGACTATAATTGAGTCCAAAATTTTGGTTGCTAACAAGAGCGTTGTTAAGTGAGCTTCACCACATTTTACCCAATTGATGACATCTCCTGGTGGTGAGTGACATCAAGTTGGCCACTCCCACCTGGTCACATGACTGCCAAGCCACTCCTACCTGGTCACATGATTTCTGAGCCCCCCCACCCCAGTCACATGACTGCTAAGCCACTCCCACAAAACAGGCCACACCTATAGAATAGGTTCTAAAAAATTTTGAAACCCACCACTGCCCACACACAGAGATTCTTGTGGTCCATTTATAAGAAGTGCTTGTTTAGAGTACAAATGAGGTATCTCAAAAGATATCTCCTTACTTCACCAGCCCTTATCCTTCATCCAGCACCAAACAGTATCCTTCTTCAAAAGAGATCTAGCTTGTGGTGACTTTTATCTAGAATTCTCTCCAGAATCTGCCTTTTGGAACATTATTCCTCCTGATGTTGTCCTGTCTGGGGATGCAATAGTGGAATGAAACATTTGAGCTAGCTGTATTGTATGGATTGTGCTGTTTTGGATATTTAAGTTTTAAAGTGTTTTAAGTTTTTTCTTGGTTTCTTGGTTGCTTACTAATTTTTGTTTTTAATTGTGTCAACTTCCCAGAGTCAAATATGTGAAATGGGCAGCTATAAAAATTTCTAAATTTAATGACTGAAGAAATAACTACATAAACCTATACTTATCAATTGGAATCAAAATAGGATACAAAGCTGTGAAAATACTGCATGAATGTTAGATACAAAATAAAGTATAATTACAACTCAATTATACAACATAATTACACTATTTACAATTTTACAGCACAAAGCAAAACAAAACAACGTAGAGGTACATTAATCATTGAGTTGCAGAGAGGGTAATTGTTAAAAAAGGGGAAATCAAAATAACCATAAATATATGATATGCTAACAAGAAGCAAGCAAGCAAGCAAAGACAGAAGGAAGGAAGGAAATAAGGAAGGAAGGACTAGAAGAAGAGAGGAGGGGAGGAATAGATGCAATGGATACACAAGATGAATTTGTGTAAATGCTTTCTCACCCATTGCAAGAATCAAAAGGGAGCCTGATTGTGCATCAGTACTTTTTGAGGAAATGTGATCCCATGTATGACTAAAGATAAAAAGTCTCCAGAAGTGAATGGCCCAAAATCCGCATCCATTCAGTCTGAACTCAGGTAGAGAGACTGAGCAGAAGAAACAGCAGAAACAATTCCATCAAATATTAGAATCTTACTATGGGTAAAGTACCATTAGGATGCTACTGATATCCAGCTATATATTTTGTCCCTGAGGCATTGCTGTTGAGGTTCTTTCTTGATACCCAGACAGTGTGAGTTGGATGGGGAATGACAAACAGGTTTTAGATGAACCCTAGCAAAACCAAAGTTGCATTGGCTGCCAGTTGACTTCCAGGACCAATGTAAGTTATCTGAGGCCAGGTTAGCTGAAGGACTGCCTCACCCCATTTACATCTACCCATCCTACCAAATCTGTCAAGAAGGGCATGCAGGGGACCTCCGGTTTGAGATTGCTTGCTGATGGGAGCCGCTCGTTTTGGCTCCAGAATCTTGGACACATTAACTGCCAGATGAGTCATCCATCAGTCATCTGACAGCTTGTTTACCTTTTTCTTCAGGCCAGAAGATAAGGTGAGCTTTTTGCCGGGCATTGTGCCAGCCAACTCTCGCAGATTGTTTCTGGGAGGGGGAGGGGAGGCCAGCTGATGGCAGAATTGCCTCCGTGTCAGGAATTCCAGCTGCATTAGCAGCTCAAAGCAACACTCAAATCCTCAGGACAAAACTTGATTTATTGATTTCAAGAAAAGCGGACCCCGTACATGTGGATTTTTAATTGTTTGTATCAATTCTTAGCTTCAGTTTTTGTTTTTACAAGAATTCCTTCTGATATCTTGCTTTCTAAAGAGATATTCAAAATGGCGCCGAGCAGCTTTGTAACACTGCTCGAGTTTTGAATTTCTACAGAGTTTAAAACTTCAAAGGGAAGGAGTGATTTAATACTAAACTAATTAGTAACAGCTGCACAACTGATTAGCACAGGCTTATTAATTGGTTGAAGAAGATTAAAACCTGGAATGGCTTTTAAGCAAACCCCCCCCCCCCGGCTTTAAAAGTTCATTGGTCCCTGGCATGAAACCACAGTCTCCACCCCACCCCCGGTGAGGTACTGACTAAAGAATTTTTTCAGAAGGAGCTGGCCGTGGCATTTAAGAATTTTGCAGCTACGATAGAAATAAAACTTAAGGAGGAGATATTGGTTGCACATAAAGATCTGTCTGATAAATTTGAGACTCGGGTTCGAAAGATCAGGGATGATATGCTGGGGGTTGTTAATTTGTTAACAGAATATGTCTCAGAAATTGAAGAGAGATTAGAAGATCTTAATGATGCCAAGACTAATATGGTATCGAAAATAGACGTGGTCCAACAAAAATTTGGAAATGCTGAAAAAGAAATTATTATGCTACAGTATAGACAAATGGAATTTGCTTTAAGAATAAGAGGTTTGCGTGAAAACAGTCAGGAGAATTTGAAACAGACTCTCTCAGAACCCTTTGACAATCTGTTGGGAAGGCCAGAGTGAAATTATGATTGGCAAATTGATAAGGTTTATCATCCTAATTTCTGGCTGGCAAAACAGAAGCAGCTCCCAAGGGACATTGTGATTTACTTTACTACAAGAGACATGAGGAATATGATATTGCAAGAGTCCTATAAAACTAAACTTCAAATTGGGGGTCAGGAAGTGATTGTTCTGAAAGAGATACCACCTCAAATGTTAAGATCCAGGAAAGACTATGTTTTTTTAGTTGAAGAGCTTAAAAATTGTCAGCTACAGTTCAGATAGGAGGCACCAGTTGGACTATCATTCATCTTTGAGGGGCAAAGATACCATCTTAAATCAGTAGGAGAAGCTCGAGACTTTTACCATAATATCTTGAAGGCCGGACATCCTGCCCCACCTGGACCTAGAGAAAGAGAACAAGAAGGACAAGATAGACAGCAAACTACACAACTATCAACAAGGATGGATCATTTCTCTTCTTCAGAAGTACAAGGCGCCAAGGAACAAAGTCAAAACCGTGTGATTACCAGACGAAGGGGTCAACAATTAAAAAAACAACATTCAGCTAATTACCAATGATTTGTCTTCTAGGGTGAAGAAGATAAAGCTATGTGCCAGAGTTTCATCAGTTCATAACCCAGTTTGGATGGAGTTGGGAGGGGTGATGCAATCAAGAAGGGTTTCGGAGATTGAAGGAAAATTTATTTAGAATGAGAAATATACTAATGAATGTAAAAATTGTTAGCAGAATACTTTGTTTTTAATATGAATAAGGGTACATCTATGGCCTGAATGTACAGCTGTAGAGATTAATTTGACTTTGCACTTAATAACTTTAGTTAGATTGTCGGTGGCGCAATAATGGAAGAAGGAAGACTTGCCTATAATTCAAGAAAGGACACTGAAAGTCACAAATTTAGCCGAGATGGCTAAAATACCTGCATATCTTAAGCACCAATTAAACAAGATAGATAAATGAGACTGGGCAAAATGGATTGATCATATACAAAATAAATATGGATAAACAAGATGGGGAAAAACGGATTGATTATATTCAAAATAAATACGGGACTAAGAAATTCCAGATAGCTTATGATCAACACCAGGACTGATATAAATTGTTTAAAGTTAATTTAGCAAGGAGGAGCTAAGCTCAATGTGAAGAAGTTATCAAATTTTTTTTACTCTTTTTTCCAATATATTTTAGACTGTTTTTGTTAAAGATTTATACCGGGTATGGGTTCTGGGAAGTCGGGGGAAGGAAGGCTGGGAGGGTTGGGGGGGAAAGTAGGAGGGAGGGAGGTTTTACGAGGGGTGTTAGACTTTAATGTAATATGATTGCACATGTATACTGTTTTCTCTTATTTTTTCTTTATAACTACAATATGTTAAGTATATTGTTATGGAAGTATAAATACTATCAACATAGATTGGAATTTGCTCAGAAGCGGAAATACACCAATGAGAGGAAGAGTGGGAAATAGAGGGGAGATGGGAAGAGAGGGAGGGGAGACGGTGAGGGTGGGAAGATGAGGAGGATAAGGAGGAGTGGAATGTAGAGAGAAAGATGGGAAGAGAGGGATAGGAGAGAGGGTGAGGGGGGAGGATGAGAAGGATGAGGATGTCAGCACTCCTTCATTCGATAATCAGGAAAGAAGACCACAAAACTCCATTGATAGAAATCAAGTGTACTTTTACTAATTATAAATGAACAGAAGCGAAGCAAAGTGAAGTCTGATTATTTAGGCGCAAAAGCGAATAATATATTGTATAATTCATTCTCCTCCCCTTGGCATCCCATGCACAGTCCAATAATAATTCTTCCAAGTGTCAGGTGTGAGATAACTTCGAAAGGCATCACCAGGATGGAATGCTGGTGCTGTTGGCCTTGGCGGGAAACCCTCCTCCGCATGCGCAGTAAGGTGGACAGTTCAAACTCCAGAATCTTCCTCCAGCACAACAGTCAGTCCCCTCTCAAATACCATGCCCCCCGTCCACATTTCAATGGCAGCCGAAGCAGCAGCAAAGCAGAGGCTGTCATAGGATAGGGAGAAGTGCAATGTAGGGAGAGGAGGGAGAGTGGAAGGGGAAGTAGAGTGGGAAGGGATGATGAGGGAAGATAGGAAGTAGGAGAGAGGTAGAAGAGGGAGGTGTATGGAGAGCAGAAGAGCTAATAATGGGGGGGGGGTTGGGTGTTGATGACAAGAGGAACTGATGTGATCATTATTTGTTACTATATGATACTGGCTATGTATAGTATACATGTGATTGTATGTTGTGAAAATGGAAATTAAAAAATATCTTTAAAAAAAAGAAGAAGGGCATGCAGGAACTCTTGTTAGTCAAATAATTTGTTTGGCAGGCCCCCAAAAGAGGGCATTTTCTTGTGTTGACCTTCCCTCTGGTATATCATTACTGCTGAAGTGCGGTTGGCACCAAGCATGCTGGTCTTCTGGAAGCCCTCAAAACTTAGTTTTGCCATTGAGCCTGAAGATACTATGAAAGTTAGATCCCATAAGTTAAATTAATTGCCCTATTTTTGTTATTATAATTTTAGTAGTTTTAATCTGTCTTAATGGATAAACTATATTAACTTTCGTTTTAATTTTGTACACTACCTAGATTCATATGCAAATGAGATAACAACTACTAACCAATCAAAACAAACAAACAAACTTCACCCAATAACCTACGAAATAGCACCTGTGGATATCAGACATTCCTAAATTACTAGAAGTGGCTTGATATTTTCTGTTTAGTCTTGTTTATAATTTTGCCCTGAGAATTTATGAATTAGAATAATGTCTAGTAATCAGATTTTATTCGTTTTAACTTCTCTGGATAATCTTGAGAAATGAAAGAACAAATAAAACAATTCTGGATCTTTCCCCCACACACAACATACTCTTCACCCCATTAGCAGAATGTTAACTTCAACTTGCTATGTAAACCTCTCTTTTTGTTGGCAGTCCCCAGAATCTTGGTATAAAGGTCTATTAGCCCTTCACTTCTTGATAGGTTTTAGCTTATAACTCAGTTGCTCTGCTTTTAGGACTGCCTGTCCCATATTTGAAGTTCTCAGCTAAATAATTTATGAGCACAATTTCCAGAAAGTCATATTATATTTTAATTAAAAATGATAAACCACAAATCTGCATTCCTATGTGCTACATTAAGCTGTAAATGAAGGGCTGTGTCAAGGTATTCTAGAAGACTGAACACACTGAACTAAAGAAAAGAAAGACATATTTCTGTCTTTTGAAAAAAGAGAAATTGTTATTCATGGCCAAAAAATGTATTTCATTTTATCATGGTTTCATTTGCATTTAAAAAAGAAAGACCTTTATGACCTGATGATTACTATAAACTGTTTTTAAAAGAATATCCTTCCTCTGTTTATGAGATTAGGACTTGGTGAGCAAGACTAATGACAACAGGCCAGTAGTGACCTTCATCTGCAAAATGAATCCTACAGGCCCCTCACCGTAGCAAACCTACGAAATTTATTAGATTCATCGTAGTTCCCTTAGAAATGGAAAATATACTGTAGATCCTTGGAAAAGGACAAATACATTCATAATCTCCCCTTCAAATAATTCCCTCCCTGAGTCTAAGCTGGAATGTCTTTGAACTCCTCCTGAGGGCTAGTAATTTAACTCCTTCCTTTCAGCTAGTGGTTCCACCACAACACCAGTTTTATAAAACATCACATTTAGTCTCCTTATTTTTCTTGTTCCTCATTCTTATTTTAAAAAAAATCAAAATATCAATTCAGTCTCTCTTCTACTTCCAGTAACTATTCTCAACTTAGTCTAGAATATAAATATCATGTAATGATTGAACAGGAAAAGTTTTGACAACTTACACTTCATTGTTGTTGTTATTGTAAGTTGTTGTTGTTAATTGCAAAGTTGTGTCCAACCCATTGCAACTCATGGTATATGGATTCCTCTAGGCCTTCCTGTCCTCTACCATCCTATGAAGTCCATTTAAGGTCATGCCTACTGCTTCCATGACACCATCCAGCCACCTCATTCTCTGTTGTTCCCTTCTTCTTTTGCTTTCAATCTTTAGAAGAGCATTAGGCTCTTCTCCAGTGAGTCCTTCCTTCTCATTAGGTGGCCAAAGTATTTGAGTTTCATCTTCAGGATCTGGCCTCCTAAAGAGCAATCAGGGTTGATCTCCTCTAAGACTGAGCAGTTTGATTGCCTTGCAGTCCAAGGGACTTGTAGGAGTCTTCTCCAGCACCATAGTTCAAAAGCCTCAATTGTTTGGCGCTCAGTCTTTCTTATGGTTCAACTTTCATAGCCATACATTGCAACTGGAAAAAAAAACATAGCCTTGACTATAGCCTCTTTCCACAAAATGGCCTTTTACCAACATTGTAGAGAAAAGACAGGACCTGAGATTAAAACATTTAATGGTTAGTGCAATCCATTGTTAATCATAAAGTTCATTTCATTTACTTTAACTTCTATATCTGTCCTCCCCAGTGGTATTAGGTTGGGACTCTAATATGATACAATGTATGATTTGTTTTTTGTAAAACAAGGTTATCTAGCAAATTATAAATTATAATATTGTTTACATTACAGAAACATGGTGGGATAAGACCCATGAATGGAATATACTGCTAGAGGGATTTACATTGTTTAAAAGAAATGTATCTAATAAAAGAAAAGGTAGACTTGCACTATATGTAAGGAAGTAGTTTCTTATATAATACTTCCCATCTTCAAAAAATGGATCCAGGAAAATACATATCTATCAGCCTGACAACATATCTGGGAAGATTTTAAAAAAGATAATCAAGCAATGAATCTGAAAAAGCCTAGATGCAACCAAAGTCATAACAGAAGCTAACATGGGCTTGTCAAAAATAGATCGTATTATATAAATCTGATTGCATTTACTAGGATTCAGTAAAGCATTTGGATACAGTAAATCACAGTCTACTAGTTGATAAGATAATAAAATGTGAGATAGACAGCATCACAACCAGATAGATTTGTAACTGGAAGACATCCATACTCATTGCGTAGTCCTTAATGGAACTGCATCTACATGAAGGGAAGTATGCAATGGGATACTCCAAGGATCTGTCTTAGGTCCAGTTCTCTTCAATATCTTCTTCAATAATTTAAACAAAAGGTATAAAAGGGGAACTCAACAAATTTACAGATGGTACCAAATTGGTAGGAATAGCCAACACTCCAGAAGACAAGCTCAAGATAAAGAAGGACTTGACAGACTTGACCACTGTGCCTATCTAACAAAATGAAATTCAATGGTGAGAAAAGATTCTACATTTAGGCAAGAAAAGCAAAATGCACAGGTATAGAGTAGGTGGTATCTGGCACAATAATAACAATTTCAAGAGGAATCTTGGAATACTAGTGTATATCACTTACATATAAGCCAATAGTGTGCTGCATCTGCAAAAAAACAAAAACAAAAAACATCACAGTACTAGGCTGCATAAACTGAGGGATAGAATCAAGACCATGTGATGTGTTAGTACCACTTTCTAATGGTTTGATAAGACCATACTTGAATATTGCATCCAGTTTGGTTGCCACAATATGAAAACAAATATTGAGACTCTGCAAAAGTACAGAGAAAAGCAACAAAGATGATTGGGGGACTGGAGGCTAAAACATACAAAGAACAGTTGCACGAAATGGTCAGGGACGTGCAGTCACTAGAGGCAGGGGAGGCGGGGCCTCACCAGTCTCCTGAGGGAAAGGAAGAATTTTAATTTTTTTTAAATAATTAAAGCCAGGGTAGTTGCTACCAGATTCAAAGTCACAGTGGCTTGGTGTCTGCTCAGTGTTAACTATGGGAGGAGGCCAGAGAACTCGGGGCCTCTTTTGCCTAAGGAATTGTTCGCCTTTTAAAAGTTAAGGAGGAGTTAATAAGCGAAAACTTTCATATGCAAAAGAGGCACTGATTCTCCCGCCTCCTGATCGGGGAGCAGCGAATAATGCCTTATGAGCACGCTTACGTTGAGCACGTTTACGTTGGGTGGACAAGAAGAGAGTTGAGAGAGTTTCCACAGCTGGAAAAGGTGGATTGGACGGAGGGAGGGGGGGATTCAAATTTATTGTAATTTAATTTGTAATTTTTTTATTGTGAGGTGTGTGTGTGTGTGTTTCTTTCTTCACAGTGGTGGGGTCGGAGGAGGCGGGGGCGGTGAGGCGGCGGAGCGCAGAGGCGGCAGGGACGTTCTCGCCGCTGTGTCCCAACAGGCCAGGTGTCTCGTGTTTATGTCCACCAGGGTGCCAGGGGGAGGAATGGGCTGGGTGGGGGCTGGCTGGCTGTGGAGGGGGGAGCCCTTTAAAGCCCTGCTGCCGTATCTTCCCAGCAAGACTTCCTTTCGGCTCGCAGTTTCTTTCCCCTTGCCTGCCTTAACCAAAGCTTGGCGCCCTGCCTCTGCTTTCGCGCTCTCCCTCCCTCAGCTGTGCAGCAGCGTCGGCGGTAGCTCTCGGCCTATGGCGGCAACGTCACACAGGCTGTGGGAGGAGGAGGAGGAGGAGACAATCAAGAGAGGCTTTTACCGGGTGTGTGCCCCAGTAATGCCCCGGTGATGCCCTTCGGGCATCAGGCAGAGCTATCGGGTTGCCCGAAGGGCTTTGCAGGAAGAAACGCGGCTTGAGGCGCAATGATGGTCCTGGCTGTTGGGCGCACGCCCAGTAAAAGCCTCTCTTGGTTCTCTCCTCCTCCTCCTCCTTCCACAGCCTGCGCGACGCTGCCGCCGTAGGCCGAGAGCTACTGCCGACGCTGCTGCACAGCTGAGGGAAGGAGAGCGCGAAAGCAGAGGCAGGGCGCCAAGCTTTGGTTAAGGCAGGCAAGGGGAAAGAAACTGCGAGCCGAAAGGAAGTCTTGCTGGGAAGACGCGGCAGCAGGGCTTTAAAGGGCTCCCCCCTCCCCAGCCAGCCAGCCCATTCCTCCCCCTGCCACCACTGTGTCCAACAGGCCAAGTTGCTGGGAGGAGAAAGTTTGGGCTGCAGAGCAGAGTTTGAACTGCCGAGTGATGTGCGTTGAGCTTCATGGCCGGTGAGGGTCCCGCTCTATGGCGGACATGGCGCCGGGGCTTTGGCGGGGCTTTCGCACTTGCCTCACCGGCCATGAAGCTCACCGCACGTCACTGGAAATGGTTATGTCTAGTTAAATGAAAAGAAGAATTTGGGTGTTGTGATACCAGTGTTCCAATATAAAAGGAGATGCCACAAAGAAGAGGAGATAAAGTTATTCTCAAAAGCACCTGAAGGCAGGACAAGAAGCAATGGATGGAAGTTGAACAAGGAGAGAATCAACCTAGAACTAATGAGTACTTTCTTGACAGTTAACAATTGAACAATTAATCAGGGAAATTAGTTGTCTCCAGAAGCTGTGGATCCTCCAACACTGGAGATTTTAAAGAAGATACTGGACAACCATTTGTTTGAAATCTTATAGGGTTTCCTGCTTGTGCAGAGGGTTGGACTAGAAGACCTCCAAGGTCCCTTCCAACTCTCTTATTTTGGATGAATGTGAGACAGAAGAAAAATTATTTTGCTAGATAATACAAACAGATTGGTTATTATGAATGAAATGAGAACACTCAGAATAAACCATGCGATTTGAAAATCCAAAAGGAATGAGAAGTGTGATTCTTGGAAGTAATTGTTTAGAAAAAGAGCTGTTTTACCCCCTACTCCCATATGTGATTTAAGCATAAATCGGTTCATACAGATATATGGAACAGAACTGAATTTAAAAAGTATGATTGATTTGTTAGCATTGTGATTCTAGTCTGTATTCACACGAATGACAGCTGGCTTCTGAGATTGTGAATGTACATTCCTTTGTCTCAAGCAGAACCTCACTGGGAAAAAACTACTTCTGACACAGATATCCCAGCCACCTTGTCTCTGAGGTAAGAAACAGCGATGGGCTGCTAAAATCAGAGAAATTGTTTCAGGGAAACAAAGCAAATATTTGCTATATTTGAATTGGGGCTGAATCAAATTGTCAACAGCTATGATAAATGTTCAGATAAGTGTTCAGATATTGACTTGTGTTCAGATAAGTGTTCAGATATTGACTCTTGTGGCACCTCACTTGATATCTTCTTCCACTTTTACAAGAAACCACTAATGAACACTTTTTAAGGATTATTTTCAGGTAGTAAACATTTATTAGTTCTCATGCTGTTTATCACATACTTAAGGTAAAGGTAAAAGTAAAGATTCCCCTTGCACATATGTGCTAGTTGTTCTGACTCTAGGGAGCAGTGCTCATCTCCGTTTCAAAGCCAAAGAGCCAGCACTGTCCGAAGATGTCTCTGTGGTCATGTGGCTGACATGACTAAATGCCGAAGGTGCACGGAACACTGTTACCTTCCCACCAAAGATGGTCCCTGTTTTTCTACTTGTATTTTTTTTTAAAATATATTTATTCATTTTCACATTCCATTTTACAATCACTTATATACAGGGTATTTGCTATAAGCAAAAAAAATAAATAAATAAATAAAAAAAATAAAAAAGAAAACACAACTCATCATTCACAACCCCACCTGACACTTCCATCCTCCATACACCCCATCTACCCCCTCCAACTTTCCTTTCCTCCCTCTAACGCTCTCCTCCTACTTCCCTTTCCCCTCAAACCTTCCTTCTCCTTACTCCCAACACGCCCTCCTTACATTCCCCTTACTCCTCCTTACTCCTCCCTCCTCTTTCCCTCTACCTCCCTCCTTGGTGTATTCCTTTATTCAAGTGTTGTTTATTATAATCTGATAAAAAGTAAAATAAACCAAGGAAAAAAAATATAAAGAAAGAAAAGAGAAAAAAAAAGGAAAAAAAAAAGAACAACCGTATATAAGTGCATTCTTGTTCTTATTGAGACTATATTAACACCCACCCCCCACCCCCCCCTAAATCCCCATCCCTACTCCTCCCGACTTCCCAGGGCCCACACCTGGCACTGCCTTCTATCTAAAGTATCTTATGTTCGTATGGATTAAAAATAAAAGTAATATATTAAGAGAAAAAAAAAAAAAAAAAAAAAAAAAGAAAAGAACAAAGAAAAAAGAAAAAAAAAAGAAACTCTTTGTGTTAAGCTCAGCCCCCATCTTTATCTATGCTTAAATAGTATAAGTCATTCTATCTATATTTTATTCTCGTCTCTTGCTTCTTTGTTATTTACCCCGACCTCCTGTAAGCCTCTCCCATTCCTCTTCCTTAACCTTGTATTCAGATAAACATTTATCCAAATTTGTATAGACATCAATATACAATCTAGCTCAAAAATAATCCCTTCTAGTAAATTTAAGCAGCGTGGATCATTCCACATATTCATGATATTACTTTACAGAAGAATAATCAAACTTTCCCTTCTAATAGGATTTAACAAGCGTAAATAATCCTTGTCTTAACCTTAATTTCAAACAGTAATTCAAAATAATCTGACCAAACTTTCCCTTCTTAGTAAATTTAAGCAGAGTGGATCAAGTATTACTTTAAAATGATCCCGACCAGCTTTCCCTTCTAATAGGATTTAAACAACGTAAATCATTCCGCATGCATTTTGCCCTCATCCCTTGCTTCTCTGATATTTACCACTATCAAATTTATGCAGACATTAGTTTAAAATTTAGCTCAAAATAATTTCACCAAGCTTTCCTTCTAATAAGAATTAAATAGCATAGATCATTCCACATATTCAAATAATACTTTCAACAAGAATCCGTTTACCTTCTGTTTTAAAATAATCTCATCCAGCTTTCCCTTCTAACAGAATTTAAACAACATAAATCGTTCTGCATTCATTTTACATATATACATTCAATATCACCCACCAATATACGTAAATCATTCCGCATGCATTTTACCCTCATCCCTTGCTTCTCTGATATTTGCCACTATCAACTTTATGCAGACATTAGTTTAAAATCTAGCTCAAATAATTTCACCAGCTTTCCCTTCTAATAAAAATTAAATAGCATAGATCATTCCACATATTCAATAATAGTTTCAACAAGAATCAGTTTACCTTCTATTTTAAAATAATCTCTTCAAACTTTCCCTTCTAACAAGATTTAAACAGCGTGAATCATTCTGCATGCATTTTGCATATATACATTCAGTATCACCCCACCAATAAATTCCGCTTTTTCTACCGGAGAGAGGTCGCAAACCCCCATTCAATCCACAACTTTGGCGAATATTTTAGAATGTCTAAATCCTCAAACTCCGCTTTTCTGCTTCTCCGAGGGAGGGGGAGCTACCCCCTCCATCTGCAGCCATGTGGTCTGTTGCTTGCCTTCTCCTTCGGCTTGTCTCTCCTCTTTTCCAAGTGAATCAGGAAGTCCCGCCTTCAAAGTCTTGTAATAGAAATCTCGAGCCTCCGAAACAGAATTGAGACGAAATCTTTGATTCTCAAATGTGACCGTAATGCCGGCTGGGGTCCTCCCATCTATATTGAATCTGTTGATTTCTAAGCTCTTTAGTTAAAAAAGCATAGTCTCTTCTTGCTCTCAACATCTGGAAAGGTATTTCTTTGAAGACAATCAAGTCCTGGCCATCAACTCTCAAACTATTATTGTAAAATTTTTGCATGATCGCGTTTCTGGATTCTTTTGTGGAGAAATATATAATTATGTCCCTCGGGAGCTGTCGCTGTTCCGCTACCAACGAATTCTGGCGATAGATTTTCGAATCTGCCAATCAAAGTTAAGTCCCGGCTTCCCACCACATGGCTGAGGGCTTCAACAAAGGTCTGTTTCAGATTCTCTCGCTCCTTTTCGCGGAATCCTCTGACTCTTATTGCGAATGCCTTCTTATTAAAGTTTATCATAACGAGCTGTTCTTGAGTGTCTTCTAATTTTTTGTTGTAATATTGAATATTAGTAGTCAAATTAGAATTAGCCTCCTCCAAGCTTTCCAATTATTTCTCTATTTCAGCGGTATAATCTGACAGGGCAGACACCGGCTGCAAAACGTATTCGCCTTCATTTGGTCAATTTTAGACTTTAAATCACCATATAGCTCCAATACAAATTCCTTAATTTCTTGTTTAAAATCATTAAACATTTGAAAAGAAAAATTCCTGTGTTAAGAATTCTCCAGTAGAGGGCGTAGGAGACAAGGGCTGCGATTCCAGTGTAAATTCTTTAAGTTCATTCATAGATTCTTTAGGCACATTTGTAGAGAGACGCTTCGATTTTGACCTGGGTGCCATTATAAATAAACAAATAAACAGTGCGTTTCGCTCCCCTCTGTTTCCAAAAAAAACAAAAAAAAAATTATTTTGTTAAGGAGCGGTCTGCAGGAAGGTAAACCGGCTACGTACATCCCCTATCAGTCACCAACGGAGAGAAATCGCCATTTTGAAGTCCGTTTAAACAAAGAAGCCTCTAAGACAAATGGTGCTGGTATTTAAGATAGTAATAAAAGCATAAATCTCACAGGAGTGGGACCCGCCCGTATTAATCCTAGCTTCAAACAACTTTGCTTTGTCCTGGGGGGGGGATCGCCTGTCTGGGGCTGCAAAAAAAAGCAGCTGAGAAGAACTGGTGTTACAAGAACTACTTTATTTTTTATTGTGCTTTCGAACTATTTGGTTGGCAGACCCTGGCACAAGTAATGAAAGCTTACATTACATGGTGCTAAGGATATGAACTGCCGACCTTTCTGATCAACAAGCTCAGTGTCTTAGCCACTGAGCCACCACATCACATACTTAAGTGACATGTTAATGAAAATATCATGGGATAGCTAGACAAATGTAAGGTGAAGTTAAGATACATACTTTCACGGCATTCCTATAAGCTGATAAAAATTAGAAGAATGCAATAAGATTTAGTTATTTACTTACTATATTATACCACTCTGAAAAGCTTAATGGTGGTGTAAAAAAAAAGTCATAAGATTCATAACTGTCAGCCCCACAGGACAGATCATAGCAAGAAACATAGTCCAGGGAAATCTAAAACTACTTTTATTAAGATTGATTATTGCAATAGAATATTGAAAGTCTAAATGTGCTTTACTTTCACCTTCCTCTAATATGAAAACAAAAGCTGTCTATCTGACCACTTTTCCTCTCCACATTTTGGTTTTGAGTTCCACTTGTCCTCCCTGTTGCTCCAAAAATAGATTTGCTTTATCACCATCAAATGTATCTTTTCTACCCAGGTTGATAACAGAAAAATGTATAGTACAGAGATAGTACCTTTTAAATATCAAAAACTATAGTATAATGATGTTATAATTATCATAACAATAATAATGATAACTTATGATGATAGATCATAAATGGTTAGTTCAGAAATAGTGTTAAGTCGCAAAGTTGCTTTTCCAAAAGACAATCGGACTTTGCTTAGGTTTTTTTCTTTGAAATATTTCACTTCTCATTCAAATTCTGACCTTCAGTTGTGACTTCATAACTAAAAGAGCTTTTTGGACGAGAAGCAAAAACATTTTCAAAGGAAAAAACCAAGAAAATCCAGTTGCCTTTGGAAAAGCACCCTTAGGACAACCATGACTTGGATGATTGATAATATCCATAGACAATTAATGTAAAGACTTATTTTTTAAAAAGTGATGGAATTACTACATTTATGGCAGACTATATGAAGTGCTTGAATGTTTAAAGTGATACAAGCATATTCATTGTTATTACTTTGGTTCTATTTCAAGAACCTTATCCATGCTTATGTGGCCATTTGTTTCTCTTTAAAACAAGATAAACCAAAAATACTGACTTTAACTGGCAGCTGGCTCCTGGCTGTTCTTTCTCCAATTCTTACTGCAGATCTTCCTATAATCCCAGTATATTTTTGGTGGTTTTCCTGGAAAACTCCCACCATTTTTTGTGACACCCTGGCGCTCATCAGCCTTTCCCTTTTCGATGTATCCATCCATCGGTAATTTTTATCAAAGGAGCATAGCACTGAAAAATTAACTTAGATTATAACTTTTAAAGAACTTGCTGGTTATGTTTCCTCTAGAATCTTCTCAGATATTAGATTTTGGATTCATCTTTTATCATCAATTGATAATAATATCTAGGTAATGCTTTCTAGACATCAATCATTCTGTAGAATTTTTAAATAAATAAATGTTTGGCCAGACTACCACCATTTCGCTTTATCTACATAATCCGAATGCCTGGTAAAAACATAGCATTCCTGGAAAAGTCTCAAAGAATAAGAAATTATATAGTTTCCACTTTTATTATTTTTAAATCTGGTATTATGCTATTTCCACTGAATAACTATTATATTGAGTTATTTTATTAAAAAATGTGGTCCATTTTATGGCATTTAATTTAGAGTATTTTCTATTTCCATAAAATCAGAATTGAATGAAAAACATACAGTTGTTTTATCACAAAGACATGAAAAGTATATGTTTATAATTTAATCTAACTGAAGTTGTAATATACAGTATTTTATTAAACAATCTAGTTTCACAGACATTTATTCTATTTTAAAATATATGGTTCTGTTAAAAAAAATTCAGTTCAGAATATTATAACAAATATGAAAAAATGTACATAGATTCTTCTACAATAGACCTATAATTTAAAGAACATTCATATAAGGTAAAATGAGGATAAATTCAGAAATATTCCTGTGAATTTCCATTTCCATTTATTTCATATTATAATCAAATACACCCATTGTTAATTGACTCAGCCTTCCATCCTTCTGAGGTGGGTAAAATGAGGACCCGGATTGTTGTTGGGAGCAATCTGCTGACTCTGTAAGCCTAGAGAGGGCTGAAAGCCCTATGAAGCGGTATATAAGTCTAACTGCTATTGTATTGCTATTAATATTATTTGTAATTAATATTACATGAAATATTACTTCATTTTATGCTGCTATTATTATTATTATATACAGTTGTTTCGCTGGATTTTGGCATTGGTTACTAGTCGGGTCCCACCCAGGGGCCTAGGACGTCGTAACGTATTTCGTAATATGCGTGCAGATCCAAGCAGTGCGGCTTTTTGCATTTGACTGATGGTGATTTTGTGTGGATAGCTTGTTTAATTTGGCATCATCAGAGGATTTTTCAATATTGGCCTTAATGGCATTTGTGTGGATAGCTTGTTCTTGCGCAGCCAGGATTAGTGACTCTGTTTCTTTCTTTAATGTACCTGTTGTTAACCATAACCAAGTTTTTTTCACTGTCTGCTTTATCTTTTATTTTTTCCAGAAATTGGCCATGCAGTGCTTTGTTCTGCCAACTCTCCATTCTTGATTTTATCACATCTTTCTGTATTCTTGTTTCGTCTGTTGGGCCTTCAGTAGATTTTTGTTCTTTACTTCGATTAATAGATGTTCTTGACTTTCTTTTAAATATCAGCCAGTGCATGTTTTTCTTCTCAACTGTTTGCTTCACTTGTAATAATCCTCTGCCACCTGATTTTTGGGGCAGATATAGTCTATCAGTATCACCACGGGGATGTAAACTGTAGTGCATTGTCATTAGTTTCCTGGTTTTTCGGTCCAAAAGGTCCAAATCACCTTCTGTCCAGTTAACTATACCAGCTGTGTATCTTATAACTGGTATTGCCCAGGTATTTATGGCCTTGATTGTATTTCCACCATTCAATTTAGATTTCAAAATTTTCCTAACTCTGTTGGTGTACTCTCGCCTGACAATAGTTTTTACTTCTCCATGCTTGATGTTATCCAACTGCAGAATGCCTAAGTATTTGTAGGCTTCATTTTCTTTGCATTTAATTAATTGACCATTGGGCATTTCAATTCCCTCACATGCAGTGATTTTGCCCCTTTTTATGGATACAGTGGCGCATTTTTCCATGCCAAACTGCGTTGAAATATCAGTGCTGAATACTCGGACTGTGTTTGTCAATGATTGGATTTCTATTTCTGACTTTCCATAGAGTTTAAAATCATCCATATATAGTAAATGCGAAATTTTTTCAGCTTCTTTGGCTGTTTGGTAGCCTAATTTCATTTTTTTTTAAGATTACTGATAGTGGGATCATTGCGATGATGAAGAGAAGAGGTGAAAGTGAATCACCCTGGAAAATTCCTCGCTTGATATTAACCATTCCATAGATCTCATTCCCTACTGCCAACTCAGTTCTCCATTGTTTCATCGCCTTTTCAGTAAAGGATGTAATATTTTTGCTAATGCCAGTTGTTTCTAAGCATTTTATGATCCAACTATGTGGCAGTGAGTCAAATGCCTTTTTGTAATCAATCCAGACCATATTCAAGTTCGTTTTTTCTGTTCTTACAATTTTCTAATATCATTTTATCAATTAGAAGCTGATCTTTTGTGCCCCTGCTCCTTCTTTGGTTGCCTTTTTGCTCTACTGGCAAGATGTTGTTTGTTTCCAAATAATCCATCATGTTATCTGCAATAATGCCTGTGAGTAATTTGAAGGTTGTTGGCAAGCATGTTATTGGTCTGTAGTTTCCAGGTGTTGTTCCTTTAGTTGCATCTTTCTGAATCAGTATGTTTTTCCAGTTGTCAACCATTCATCAATTTGGCCCTTTTGTAAAATTTCATTCAGTTGCCTGGCCAATATTGCATGTAAACTGGTCAGATATTTGAGCCAGAAACCATGTAATTGGTCCTTTCCAGGTGATGTCCAATTCTTTATCTTTTTAACTCGATTTTTGACCATCTCAGTTGTTATTTCTAATACTTGCATTTGTTTGTTGCCAATGCTTTTCTCAAAGTCATGTATCCACTTTGCTTCCTTGTTGTAGTCCTTTGCATTTTCCCACAATTCTTTCCAGAATTCAACTGTGGCCTGTTTTTCTGGTTTTTCACTTTTGGTGTCACCATTCACATTAAGACTTTGATAAAAACGCCGTTGGTCTGATCGAAATAATAATAATAATAAATAATAATAATAATAATAATGATGACAGACATTGTAATATTTATTGTAATCCTGATCACATAAATTGTAGCTCTAAATCCCTAAATAGAAAGTAATTCTCTTCCCTGTTGACATTTGATATACTTCTAACAGTACCTAATTTGAAAGTATGTATAATATTTTTTAAATGGCCTGGTATTTTTAGCATAATGTTATAAAATGAAATAAGTACTAATTTAGGTAAGTCCATACTGTTTACAGTTTATTTTTCATGCTTACATGAGATCTTACACATTCTATCTATATCAACATAGGACTTTTACCATTTGTGCACCACAAAGAAATGTACTGAATTTGTTTCAAAATTAAACTAATTTGGAATACAGAATAGGTAAATCTCTCAAATCCAATCTAGAGAGTAAATATTGGATCAACTGCAGTTGATTTGCATTTAGAACACAAAATAATGTTTTAAAATATTTGGATTTTGGTTCTTGATTGAAGCATCACTGTTAAGACTTCAGAAGTCATGATATGCTTTGATAAACCTTTTATATTTTCCTAGATTATTTTTCAGATGAGAAGCATGGGTTCTTGACCTGTTGTAATAACAATTGTTAAAGCTCTCCCTTTGGCAAATCATATATTTTCTAACCAACAAACAGGAATGCAACCCTCAAAAAAGGAATGCTTTTCAAAGTTTCAAAAAAGCAACATTTTTTTAAAAATATGTAAATTTTGTAGAGGTGGGGAATAAATTATAACACAATGCAAAAATTGTTTAATTTTGCCTAGAAAGAGGGGGTTGTCAAAAATAATATGACAGTTGAATTTTAATTACTGGTATTGGGAGACTACATGTATTTTCCAAGGATCACTTGTTTTATCATAGCATTGATTGAAATCTCCATTGAGATTAAGCATGATAAGACCTTAAGGGAAAGGCAGAAATTGTGCAAAGAGGTTAAGGAAGAAATTGGAAAAATCAACAACTGAAAGAAGGAATTCCAACTAAATCTACAAAAGGCAATGACAAACTATTCTGTTTGGTGGGGAAAAAACACTCTTACAGCATGGGTAGTTTTCAAACTACATTTGGAAGTTAGAAGGTTGACCTTATACTTTGACTGATATCCATAATGTTGATATTCCAGTTTAACTTTGCAGAGAATACATCTGGTGATTTTTTAATATTTTATATACTAATGTGACAAATATTTCAATTATCTGACCTAGTTCTTTGAATGATTAATTCAGTGTAACTCAGTCACTGGAGAGTTTCTTCTTTGCATATTCCTGTTTAATCTAACATTCACAACTATTTCATCTTTGTACATGCCTATTCAAAGAAGAAAGAGTTTTTTTTCCTTGTTTGAGGTCTAGCAGTGAGAATCATTATGTATACAGGTAATGTTTTAATTTGTCAATTTAAAACACACATCAAGTTTTAACGCTTACTAGTTATAATCCAAAATGCTTATATGCATATTTATCATGACTTTATTTTCTACTTATATGTTCTGGAACTTATAAAGATTTTAGATTATACACATTAATCATTTATTTAGTACTAGCATTTTGAATTACTTTGACATCATGAAGTCTGTGTGTGTGTGTGTGTGTGTGTGTGTGTGTGTGTGTGTGTGTGTGTGTAAAAATAAGGGTAGTTGACAAGGACCAAATGACAACCATTATGATAGATGTAGCAGTGCAAAGTGACAGCAACACCAGGAAGAATGTGTATAAGAAGCTGCATAAGTACAGTACCAGGGCCTGAAGGAGGAACTGGAAAGAAAGTGGAAATTAAAGGCCGAAGTGGTCCTGGTGCTGGTAGAAGTAGTAGGGACTTTGACTCCTATGCTAAGAGAATAACTCCAACAGATCCCAGCAACAATATTACAGCCCTTTGTCCAGAAGATTGCAGTGCTAGAATAGCTAAGATATTTCAGAACCTTCAACTTCCAGGCCTATGGTGGAGGACCGAAGATTGAAATAGGATAACATGTACATTCCAAGGATAGCTGGATCAGACGCAGGGGTAGGATTCTACCGGTTCGATGTGGTTTGGGCATATTGGCAGTTCCAAAGATCTGCTGGTTCAGTCCGACCCTCAGGAGGGCATGCGTGCTCCCAGGTTATACTTACCTACATTTCCTTGTTTTTTACAACAGCTGATCAGTGTGGCAGAGTGGATTGCTGTGCCTCAGCTGTTTTCCTGTGAACTGTGCATGCAGGCACGTCAGGTGCACAAAGCATGCACTCAGAGAACCGGTTGTTAAATCGGTAGGATGCCACCCCTGATCAGAGGCTCTAGCAAAAAAAGAGAAGAGGTTCCAATATGGGCTATAGGTGAATGAGTAAAAGGTGGTATTCTAAAGAAGATCTGAATTGCATGTACATAATATGCTGCAAGAAGAACGGTCCATTGCAGTTGCCCAGCTTGTTTTTCTTGGGAGAAAAATAAAGGACACAATTGCATGCAACCACCTGCTGTTTCCTTGATCCCAGCTCAGAAACAAACTTTGTAAAGAATACAAGGAATTCCTTAAAACAGAAGAAAGGCTCACAAATTTGAGACTTTGCAAAGCCATGAAATCCATATAAAACCGAAATCAAGTTTGAATTTCCCAGGAAGGATTTTAAGGTATCTAATTCTATTTGATGCTTCAAATCAATTCAAAGATTCAACTCAGAAATATAATTGTCAAAATCTATTTTGAATTGAAACATCATCTGAACCTTCATGCTGAACCCTCATTGATACTTTGGAAAAGTGCAGTATTCTAAAGTAATCCAAATAAATAATAATCTTATATATTTTAAAATCAGTGACATTTATACTCTTGGGCACTTGACTCACACTGAAAATAATCCCTCCCCTGAAATGAATCAGAAAATCACCTTAACAACAACTGAATGTTACAATAATTTCAGCAACTGAACTATTTTCCATTACCAATTTATGTCCTAAAATATAAGACCACAGCATTTCATAATTTTTTTATCCTATCTTTTCCATGAGCTGGCTAAGAAACAGATATTTGTAGTGACACTTCATGAGCCAGCATACATCTATTTACATCTTCTGATTCCTTCTACACTAAGAAGTGACTTTTACAGTCATTTATTTGGCTTTGGATATTGAAGGAAAAAAATTGAACCATTTTTTTCTTACCTTCTAAATTAAATAAATGGAACATGCTATGGCACGAAGACTGAAAATTTGTCTGCCCTAGCCTTATAAGAGCTATAGAAGAAAGGAAAGGATTACTATTAGCCAATTTTCAAGGTGTTCTGGATCAATGCCAGGCAGCATACAATTAGTTTAAGAGACTAAGTGTGACTATGTTCTATGTATGAGAGAAGGAGAAAAAAAAGACAGAAAATGACAGAGAAATATTTGTAGTTAGTACATCATTGATTGGAGTCATAATTTATTACTTAGGAATTTTGGTAATAGCTTTATTCTTTTTTCTGATTACCTTAACTTTTCTTGTGGTTGCAGTCTGCTTGTCTTTCTATTTGATTTTCCCTCTTGAGAGTAAATGCATTCTGTTCTATTCTAGGCCTGCTTAAATGACCTGTGTCTTTATCTTGTAAACAGTTCCTCTTTAGTTGTGTTTTCTGCAATTATAATAATTTTCAGAATCTGCTCCACTTTCCTCTTATCCTATAACAGATTTCTGATGGGTGTGTTTTAAGTCACTTAAACTCAGCATGCTTACAATGCTTAGTAGAACACACACACAATGCCATACACATGAACAAAATACATCATTTAATAGGGAAAAAATAGAAATGAGGTTAAAATTACATTTTAACAAATGATATTCTCTATATTTCATAGCATTTAGCCCATAAAATATGTTAGTTATATAATTTTATTCTTATTAACTTGAAATGGAAAATATAATATTCTCATTTGTCCATATCACAAATTTATTTTTCAGCTTCTTTCCAGAGATGTTTGTTATGTAGTATAGGACATAGTGATATTCTTTTTGACAAATGGAATTCAGAGTTCTCTTTGGCATGAAATGCAAATTGTGCTATATTCCATATTCAGGTCTTTGCATCTTGGAAGAAATTCTGAGTCATCTTTGATATCAAACTTTATAAATCTATTTTATACCTACTATGTAAACACAAGCACAATCTCTTGAGTTTTGTTCTTGTAAAGTCACTTAATCATTTTGAAAAAGATTGGCCTCATTTTGAAAATCATTTACAGTTTCATTTCAGAAATATATACTTGTATGTGCTTATATTTGTTAAGTTAAACATAAAAAATAATAAAAAGTTGCTGATCACACATTTAAATGAAAAAATAAAAATAAAATAAACATTATTCACACTTGATGTATGCATACACAAACACTGATTTTCACTCTATCTCTGATCACACAGATACAAATGCTGAATGAACTTCTATATTTATAAAATAATAGAACTTAAATAATATAAATATAATTATTTTACCTAGTGATTAGTCAAATAGACCTAGGATAGCTATACTCCACTTCATATTTAAGAAAGGAACTATATGGATTTTTTTCCTCTAGAGTAAATATAAAATGTTTTTTCAAGAAAACAAACTTGCTTTCTTTTTCCTTGAGGACATTTCAATTCTCATTCAAGAAAGTTTTTTCAGTTCTGACTGAATGGTGGGGAATGGAAGGCTTTATATTCCTTGCAAAATAAATCATTTTATTCCCTCTATTCAGGGAAATCAAGGAAAAACAAAAAAATCCAGTTGCCTCTTGAAAAGCTCCTTTGAGTAAGGTGACCAGAGGGACACCTTTGACCGGGGGGGGGGTGATTAAACATTTTATATGGAGCAACAAAAATTTTCATACAACGCAAAAATAGTATTGTAATATTTGTAATATTTTTTTATTTCAACACAATTGTAACTGTTGCCAAACATCAAAATTTTGATCACATGACCATGAGGATGCTGCAATGGTCGCTAAGTGTGAAAATGGTAGCTAAGTGTGAAAAATGGTCATCAGTCACTTTTTTTCAATGCCATTGTAACTTTGGTCACTATACCACCTTTCTTGCCACAGTTCTTAAGTGAATAACTGCAGCTGGTATTTTGCATTTTGGATAGAATCTTTTTAAAAATAGTCTAAGACAATTTAAAAAAAGAATCCACACAGAATAAATTGAAGTAAAACATTTCAAACTATTCCACACAGAATAAATTGAAGTAAAACTATTTTTAAAAATTTTATGCACAATATATTTCAAAGTATTGTGCATAGAATTTTTAAAAATGGTTTCACTTCAATTTATTTTGGATAGAATCCTTTTTTAAAATTGTCTTAGACAATCTATCCAAAATACAAAATACCAGCTGCAGTTATTCACTTAAGAACTGTGGCAAGAAAGGTGATATAATGGGCTTAGTGACCAAAGTTACAATGGCATTGAAAAAAGTGACTGATGACCATTTTCACACTTAGCAACCATTTTCACACTTAGCGACCATTGCAGCATCCTCATGGTCACACGATCAAAATTTTGATGTTTGGCAACAGATTCGTATTTATGATGGTTTCAGTGGCCTGGGGTCATATAATCACCTTTTGACAAAGTCAAATGGGGAAACCAGATTCACTTATGTTACTAACTTATCAGCTGCAGTTATTCACTTAAGAACTGTGGCAAGAAAGGTGGTATAATGGGCTTAGTGACCAAAGTTACAATGGTATTGAAAAAAGTGACTGATGACCATTTTTCACACTTAGCGACCATTTTCACACTTAGCAACCATTGCAGCATCCTCATGGTCACACAATCAAAATTTTGATGTTTGGCAACAGTTACAATTTATATTTGTAAATTGTAGTTATGTTGAAATAAAAAAAATATTACAATACTATTTTTGCGTTGTATGAAAATTTTTGTTGCTCCGTATAAAATTTTTAATCAAGCCCCCACCCCCAGTCAAAGGTGTCCCTCTTTACTGAAAATCTGGTCACCTTGCTTTTTAGGATGCTGTCTAGATTTGCCATAGCTTTCCTCCCCAGGAGCAAGCGTCTTTTAATTCCTTGGAACTGGGTATGTCTAGTTTAATGAAAAGAAGGAACGAGGTATTGTATTGTGGTTGCTGCAATTAATATACTAAATAACTCTATTTTTATTCTTTATTTTTTAATAATAATTTTCATAACAGTTGCTCCTGTTTTTGTAATTACTGTTTTATATTATTATTTTAGTGGATTGTTGTCACCCCTGAGAGTCATTTCTATTGAGATGTACACATTTGAACAATAAATGTATTTATTTTCATATTTAAGGAAAGGCATCATCTATAAACTAAGCAAAGGTGTAGCTTCCAAGATGTGCCCTTGGGATCTTGAAGTTGGTGGGAATCTACTCAGAGATTAATTGAGGAAAGCTTAATAACAGGGAGTTCTTAACTTAAATCCACACAGAATAAAACTGTTTTAATAAATCCTATGCACAATAAATAAAATATTATTTTAAAATACGTTAAAAAATAAAAGAAAAAACCCCACTTACCAGTAGGCAGACACTCCAAGTCAATCCAGAATGATGTAGATGTTAATACAAAGAACTGAGCAAATTAAAATGGTTAAATAGTCCCAGGGAAATAGTTTTCAAAGAAAAAAGAAGAGCACACGAGCAGACCTCCAAACTCCATGCCCCTCCCCTCCAGAAAATCCAGGAAGTAACAGTTGCTTCCCTCTCTAGCTGGGTGTTTCCTGCAGCTCTATGGTAATGATTCATTTTTTCTTATAAAAGTGAGTAAGGGCGGGGGGGTGTCCGTTTTCTTGCTTTAAAGTTTTAATATCTTCAATGAAAGTACTGAGACAGAGAGAGAGAGGTTAGTTAGACAGTGTGTCTTTTGTCTTGCACCGGTTAGGATTTCTTAAGCAAATCCACTGGACTTTCAACATGAAGCTAGAAAAAAATCGGGACTTTTTTAAAACGCAGAGGGAGACGGGAAAAATTGTTATAAAGTGTGATTGTCATGCTGAAATCAGGTTGTCTGGTCACCTTACCTTTGAGACAACCTTTAACTGAATGACTGAGAATCTTCATAGACATAAAAGTTTATATTTTATAAGTTACTGTTTGCATAGGGTTAAGGGACACAAATAGATATCACTTCTTGAAAACTGAAGCCAATTATAGTGTTTGAGAGTCACAAAGAGCAAAATTGACATGTATATCATCAACATACAATTTTCATGGTCTATTCAATATTGATTTGCATAACATCTAATTGTTGCATTTATTTAGATGCTGACAACTAAATGCCTAAGGAGGAAAGCACAATTTTTATTGATAACGGCCTATATCTCTATAGCCTTATACATTTCATATCACTAGTGTAAAAGTATGTCTGGCCATACTGTCCAATGTTAAAATATGGAGATCTTGAGACAGATGAGCAAAGAGGGGCTTAGAACATCTGGAAAAAAACTTTTTGGGGGAAATGCCATTATGCACATGAAAGTTGTTTGCCAACATAATTCTATATTTCTAAAAGGGGTGTGCGCATGCGCAGAGACAGGCGCTCTGGTGTCTCCCGCCGTTCCCTAGCTCGTCGTGCATTCTATCCAAAAATCGGGACATTTTTAAACCGCCGCGGGACGCAGGACATATTGTTAAAAATCAGGACTGTCCTGCTAAAAGCGGGACGTATGGTCACTATATTCTAACCCAAATAAAATGCAACCAGACAGAAACAATCTGCATATCGATCTACTTGATCAAAATTTGAATGAACTTCTTCAAAATGGATGATTGAAATACAAACAAATTATTTTTATACTACTTGCTTTTCCTCTGCTAAGTCATTAAGTATGTGATCCACTCACTAGTAAGCTCATGCTTGCTTACCCAGTTATATATGCACATTCTTTGGAAATGGATCAAATGAGTTCTGCTAGATGCCAGAGCTAAGTTGAAAAGTACATAGTGAATTTGGAAGTTCATTTGTGCCAGCAATGGTCATTTAATACAGTTAAGGTTGTTTTAATAAACAAAGAAGGAATCTTATTTAAAAAGGGAAACCTAAAAATACAAATCTTCTATTTCTACTATTTTGGCTTCTACTATATTGGGGTAAATGATTGGAAGATACGTATATATATTTCTGATAAATATAGAAATAGACAAAGAAAGAAAAATGTAGAAAATTTCTGGCTCTGTGTGAATTTTGTAATATGGCTTGCCACATCATGTTTAATTCAAATATACTAGAGTTGGTTAAATACTACTGTTTATTATAATCAGATTTATTCATTGGTATTCAGTGATATTGAAACCAGTGGGAAACTTATATTCATTTTCGAAAGATTACTTCGTAATTATACTCTGTGAATGCTTTATTTTTTTGCTCTCAGATTTTGACCCATAGAAAATGGCAGGAGATTGAAGCTGGAATGTTTCTATTTAAATATTTGAATTTCATCCAACAATTCTGTAACATTTTTTATTTCTTGCCAGTGGACTTACGATCGGATTTAGCGGTTGAATATACACTATCTGATTTATTAATCCTTTTTATTAATTTCTATTTCCTTCAGTTAAGAATATCTCCAAAATGTCATGTACTAAAACTGATATAAGCAATTTTCTATTCTCTTACATAATGTTGTAATCACAAAAGCTAATTTTGAATTCCTACAATGTAAAAACCCTTAATTTTCCATATTTAAAACAATATGAAAAAGTTTGAGTATGCTAATAATATTAGAATAATTGTTCTGTGTTATTCTAAATTTTTGGAGGAACCCTCCACTCAGTCACACACACACACACACACATCATAGCATACTAGCCAGGGGGTTATTATTTTCTGTCTAGAAACCACTTAAAGCAGTTTTGTTTTGAGAGTGAAGAGAGGGAAGGGGGTAGAAGAGGCAGGGAGGGCAGCCCGCCAGCTTTCTTTCTCTGTGTCCACGGCAGCCCGGACAATTGGACAATTCAGCCATTTAGCAGCTTCCTGTGGTGCCATCATTTGTAGATGAAAGAGCTGGAAGAGGAACAGAAAGTGAAGACATTTCTGCCTAATGAAAATGTCTGGCACCAGTCGTATTACTGTCCTATTACTAAGCAGTTTAGCAACATCTTCAAGGAGTTGAAATTGATGATTGGTTAATATCTGGCAGAACCTACCTGATACTGAAAAACCCAACAAAATTGGAATTTCCTCTTATTGCTTACTAGCAACTTTCAAATTGCTGGTGTGGTAGCTGATACAGTCCAAGAGCATCTAATTTTAAAAAAAATTGTCAGTTCTAAACTAAGGTTCCTCTTAGTCATCAGAAATGCATTTCTTCTTTCTGGGAATCCAATTTACTACATTCTGTCAGAAGCACCAACCATAATTATTAACTGTTGATGGGAAAGACAAAAAAGTTTGGATAATGAACATTGCAAGTTTATATTCTGCAGTTATATCTTTAATGCCACCAAACAAAATCCCAAGTCCTTGGAAAGGACTCAATAGGTGGATAAAAATGACAGATCCAATCTAAATATCTGGATGATGCCACCATCAATCAATCAATCATCATCATGATCATCATCATCATGATCATCATCAAGCAAATGACAAAAAAGTAAGAATAATGGACATGGAAGTACCTGGCAACAGCAAAGTAGAAGAGATGGAACTGGAAGATAGTAAAAAACAAATACCTGCACATATAAGTAGAACTAATGGTAATACTAACTGTGGTAGGTGCCTTGGTTGCAATCCCAAAACCATTGGAGCAGCATCAACATTGACAAAACTATCATCAGTCAAAACTATTATCAGTCAAAACTATTATCAGTCAATTGTAAAAGACAGCTTACATCCTGCAATGATACCTTTAACCTCATCAAATATCCACATCTGCCTATCCCAAGGGGAAGAACTAGATAGCTAGATAAAAATGCTAAATCCAGTCTGAACATCTAGCTGACTGTGCAACAAATCATAGCAATAAAAAAATACCAAAAGGAGAATATTTCAAGCTTTGTTGTGAAATGACTAGATCAGTATGTATAACTTGGCTATTTATTTCCTTAGAATTTTTTTCTCTTTCATGATGGCAGAATGTACATTGGTTTCACTCAGATTTAATAGTTTATTTATTTCATCAACCGTCTGACATAGGTGAATCATACACAATTCTAAGTCATCCGCAATGATTTTTGATTATCATTTATCTAACAACCGTAAAGCAAAAAATAGCTAAACAAACAAACTGTAAAATATATTTTTTCTCTTTAAAATTTAATTTCTAGAAAATAATGCTTGGGGTTGAATAGCAATGTTTAAATATTAATATGGCAGAATCAGACCATGCTATTGTTCTTGTGACTGAACATTAACAAAATCAGTCTTACAAATTATTCTAAGGAATAATACTATTGAGAATTATGATTTCTTTTATGAAAACCCTTTGGGAGAACTTCAGTTATAAATTAGTTTTAATACTATAGATGGGTCACTCTTAAGTTTAATGGGTTTTTTCCAAATCTTGAATCAAGAATGAAAATAATTTTTATCAATACTTTAATATTACTTATCCATTTTATTTTGTTTTTACAGTGCAACTCTTTTAAATACTGTTAAATCTTTCACCTAATTTACCCAAAATATTAGATTTAAATCTTATGGTAACTTCATAGGAATGAATTTACATCAGGCAAGAAACTTATGAAGTTACAAATTCATAAAGGCAATAATACAAAAGCCTTATTTTTTTCAGGTTGTTAAGTAAGCTGCTGAAATATAACTATGACTTTGCTTTCAAACAGTACTCATACGCAGTATCAATAACTGAGAATCACCCACCCCTGGATGTAACCTTACAATAAAAAGAGTATTAGTACTTCTGGTTGTGCTTCATATTTGGACAACTTTGTTAGGATATTATCAGTCTGGAAAATCTCAAAGTAACCCTGCCTTTCTTCACTTTTGTTGTCCTCAAAATTAGGGACGATCCCTTTTGAGATGGGTTTTCCACTTTCTTTTGAACTCAAATTTAATTCATCAGATCATTGTCTAAACTGTGCTCTTTGTCCTGTTTTTCAAGGTCTCACATACCATTAAAGCAAGGTATTTTTCAATCTTACCTTTGATGGTTCCCTATTCATTAAATTGTTATTCAACCCATTTTATATCCATTGTTCCTGAATGTAGGACCAGAACTAATGGATTAAAAATACAAGGAAGAGATTCAGATTATCAGACTTCTGTCTGCTGTATGAGCTGTTGTCTATTGGAAAAGATTTCCACACATGTATTGAGTTTTCCATCATTAGAAGCCTTCAATGAGAGCTTGGATGAACTTCTGTCAAAAATGATCTAGTAGATTCTGCTCTTAGTATGGAATTGGACAGGTTTTATCTATAGAAAATATTCCAATTTACTATGTTTTTTTAACATTGAAGAAAGGAAATGTAACATGGGTTTGGAATTGAAAATATCTTCTATTCATATATTGAAGTAGGGATGTTGGCAACCTAAATTAAAATATATCAGTCACCCTTAAGCAATAAGTGTTTTAAATTCTGTTGGGGATGATTTTTTCCTTCCCTTGGTCCCTCCTCTTGATTTAATTCTGACACATTTTCAGTAACAGTGTGTTTTTTGAACAGTAGAGACTTCTTTTTCATCACTTCCAAAATTGTCTTTGTAACTAAGGAACATTGTCGTGGTCTTTCCTTCTTCAAAGAACACTGGCATTTTGAAATAGATAAAAAGAGAGACAGGATCAGTTTATAAAATTAAAAATGTGAATATAATCTGTGTTTGTCTCTCAGTTCAAATTGGTGAATTGGTGAATTCCTATAAATTAATTAAAGAACAGAATTATTTAACTGATAAAATTATAGTCTGTTTGTCAATCTGCTCAGATGTGTACTCCTCTTCCCCAATTAATTAAAACAATCAATTAAACCCAGCTAGTTGTTCTTGATCATAGTAACATCATAATGAGAAAACTGAGTCCTGAAATAATTAAACAAGTTTTCCCTTTCATGTTTGGGTTGCAACATCACATATCAGTGGATAAGGACAAAAGTTTGTATCATAATTCTTCAGTGCACATTTCAGCACTTGCTGGCTTCCCCCAACCCCAAAACATTTACACATACAATTGCTAATCAATGGAGACTGAGTGGAACAAGTGGCCAGTTTTAAGTTTCTGGTGTTATCATAAAAGAGGATCTGACCTGGGGCACTCACATTGCAGCACTGGTCAAAAGGCCCCAGCAGAGGTTATACTATCTGAGACTTCTCAAGAAACAACAACTGAATTAAAATCTGCTGGTGACCTTCTATCACTGCACCATAGAGAGTATTTTAACTCACTGCATCTGTGTATGGTTTGCCAATTGCATAGTGGCAGAGATGACAGCACTCCAGAGGGTCAATGTTATTGCCCAGAGGATTTGGAAGAGCTTTATAGCTCCTGCTGTCTTAAGAAAGTTCAAAACATTCTTAAAGAGCCATCTCATCCTGGGCACCCTTTTTTTGAACTATTATCATCTGGCAGATGGTACAGGTTAATAAAAACAAGGACAAATAGGCTGAAAAACAGTTTCTGCCCCAGGGCAGTAACCATATTGAATTCTATGGTATAGTGCAATATCGGCTTTTCATTTTCAATTATATAGAAAGTAAAGGATGTATGTTTGTGTTTTTATTTTTATAGTAATAATGTACACTGAAGATGGCATTTAATTTCATTGTACCATGTGCAATGACAATAAAGTAAACTAAACTAAACTACACAAAGAGAGAGAGATAGGGAGAGGAGAGGGAGATGGAGAGAAAGAGACAAGTCCGTATGAATTAAATCCTTTCTTTTGGTAGAGACTACTGTGCCTCAACAGATGGCAAGTGTAGTTGATCTTGTCTTATATACATGCATATTATGTTGACGCACACAAAGCATATAAACCTGGGGAACATGAGTAAAGGAACTGTTCACTCCAGGAATACTTATGTGCATATTATTGTATTATAAAGCATTTCATAAAATATTTATCTGATATTTGTGATTTTTACTTACAATATTCAATATTTCAAATCTGTACTTTATCGCAAAATGTTGAATCCAAATCTTACCTCACATCTACTCATACAAATAGCCCTTTTCTTTTTTATTCTTTTTTGTTTTCTTTTCTTTTCTTCTCTTGATTTTAATGAATAAGGCTTTTGGCTCAAGTGCACTTATCTCTTAGTTACTGGCATCCTTTCAAAGTTCTTGTTCACATTTCTGAAATTCAGATGACTTATCTAAATTTTTTATTGGTTTCCAGCTTTTAAAAATAGAATTTTTAAAGTAGTATGTTCAAAGATTTCCACACATTAACATTTTTAAGCATTTTCTATTTTTAGTGAATAAAACTTAAATAGCCTAGTTATAACCTGGTTAATATTATTCTGACAGATGTGTTTGTGTGTGTGTGCACACACACACACACACACATACATATATACATATATACATATATACATATACATATACATATACATATACATACATACATACATACATACATACATACATACATACATACATATATATATATATATATATATATATATATATATATATATATGGTTGGTTTTTTTTTTTTGTGCTGATAAATATATATATATATATATATTTAGTGTCACAACCCCTGGTAAGCCCCAATTATGGGAGGAAGCTAACTGCTTCCATCATCTGTCAATCGGCTCGTCACAAGAGTCCATCACGACAGAAACCCAATATTTTTACTGTTGCCTTTGTTATATTTGTGTTTTATTTGTGCTGATAAATAAATAAAGGGAGACTAGTATAGATCTATTTCAAGCTATTTAGCTCTCATCAGCTAGCCACACCCTTACTGGGATTCGAACCTGTGATGTATTGCATCTTAGGCAAACGTCTTAGCCATTATGCCACAGGTCTCCTCCTTATCAGCTGAAGCCAGGGAAGAAGGTATATATTTAGTGTCACAACCCTCTTATCCGTTATCAGCGAAGCCAGGGTGAAAGGTATCTATTAGATTTTTTACAACCCCTGGTAAGCCCCAATCAGTACAAATAAAAAAAACACACAAATATAACAAAGGCAACAGTAAAAATATTGGGTTTCTGTCGTGATGGACTCTTGTGACGAGCCGATAGACAGATGATGGAAGCAGTTAGCTTCCTCCCATAATTGGGGCTTACCAGGGGTTGTAAAAAATCTAATAGATACCTTTCACCCTGGCTTCGCTGATAACGGATAAGAGCCTGTGGCCTAATGGCTAAGAAGTTTGCCTAGGATGTAATATTGCCCAGGTTCAAATCCCAGTAAGGGTATGGCTAGCTGATGAGAGCTAAATAGCTTGAAATAGATCTATACTAGTCTCCCTTTATTTATTTATCAGCACAAATAAAAAAAAACACAAATATAACAAAGGCAACAGTAAAAATATTGGGTTTCTGTCGTGATGGACTCTTGTGACGAGCCGATAGACAGATGATGGAAGCAGTTAGCTTCCTCCCATAATTGGGGCTTACCAGGGGTTGTAAAAAATCTAATAGATACCTTTCACCCTGGCTTCGCTGATATATATTTAAATTATAATTTAAATTATATTTATATATATTTAAAGTCACAACCCCTGGTATGCCCAAATATGGGAGGAAGTTCACTGCTTCCATTCTCTGTCCATCGGCTCGTCATAAGAGACCATCCAGACAGAAACTCAATATTTTACTTTTGCCTTTGTTACATTTGTGTTGTATTTGTGCTGATAAATAAATAAAGGGAGACTAGCATAGATCTATTTCAAGCTATTTAGCTCTCATCAGCTAGTTATACCCTTAATGGGATTCGAACCTGTGCTGTATTGCATCTTAGGCAGATGTGTTAACCACTAAGCCACAGGTCCTCCTCCTATATCAGCTTGAACCAGGGAGGTAGGTATATATTTAGTGTCATAACCCCTGGTATGCCCCAATTATGGGAGGAAGCTAACTGCTTCCATTCTCTGTCCATCGGCTCGTCACAAGAGACCATCCAGACAGAAAGCCCAATATTTTTACTGTTGCCTTTCTTACATTTGTGTTGTATTTGTGCTGATAAATAAATAAATACAACACAAATGTAAGAAAGGCAACAGTAAAAATATTGGGCTTTCTGCCTGGATGGTCTCTTGTGACGAGCCGATGGACAGAGAATGGAAGCAGTTAGCTTCCTCCCATAATTGGGGCTTACCAGGGGTTGTGACACTAAATAAATAAAGAGAGAGAGAGAGAGAGAGAGAGAGAGAGAGAGAGAGAGAGAGAGAGAGAGAGAGAGAGAGAGAGAGAGAGAGAGAGAGAGATGATAGATAGATAGATAGATAGATAGATAGATAGATAGATAGATAGATAGATAGATAGATAGATAGATAGATAGATAGAGAGAGAGCGCTATAGCTTTTACTGACAGTGAAGTCAAAATAAAACATAATTTTGTACATTTATGCACAATCATAGTTTGGTTGCAATTGGATTACATCTGAATAAATTTTCTTTCTAAATTCATTTTCTATGCGTCTACCCGACAAAAGTTTTGTGCATATCCTGTGTCTGCTCTGATTGATCCTTTATTCCTCTCACACAAAATCACATTTGAATCATTCTTGACTTCTGGATGTGTTCCTAATATTTCCTTGGTAATAACTCTGCTTTCTTCCCCGCCTCCCCCGGGAGATATACATATACAGATATATATCTGTATCTATCTATCTATCTATCTATCTATCTATCTATCTATCTATCTATCTATCTATCTATCTATCTATCTATCTATCTATCTATCTATCTAATTATATATATATATATATATATATATATATATATATATATATATATATATATATATATATATATATATATATATATATATATATATATATATATATTCTGATCTGTGGTTCCAGTATTTCCTGCTAATCTACAATTCTAGTGCTAAATAATTTAACTGTTGTCTAGCTTTCAAAGCCAGGTGCTGCCACCTACTGTGAAGGATTAGGATCATAGTACAAATTTGCATAACTAATTCTATTATAAATGTAGTCTTGGTATTAAACTAAGATTTTAAAATTTACTTTCCTGGAATTTAAACCATCATTCATTTTTCAGATTAAAAAAAGTTTAATTTTACAGGTCATTTCTTCAAATATTTTCTTCTTTTCAAATATTTACATGTTATCTTTATTCCACTATATGGAAATTCTTGTAAATCACCTTGGCGTTCTTTGATTTAAAAAAAAATTAAAAATAAGAAAATGGTTCAAATAATTCAGAAGTTTTATGTCTATCTTTTATGTTATATGGCAATTTGTAATCAAACTAAAATATATTTTCTTAAGTCTACTGATTTTAAAATATATTCATAAAGTTTCTCCTATTGATAAGATTTCCCCTATCCAGTTGTGTCCAACTCTAGAGAGCAGTGATCATGCCTGTTTCTTAGCCGAGGGAGCCAGCATTGTCCAAAAACATTTACATGGTCATGTGGCCATCCTGACTATATACCTAGGCACATGGAATGCTGTTACCTTCCCATTGAAGTGTATCACATTTGAAGTGGTACATTTGTGAACTGGTAGCAAAGGTAAGTGAATCCCACCACTGATGTGCTCATATACATTCTCACTAATCTGAATTCAATTCAACAAACTACAGTTACATAAAAATATGTTTAATTTTCATCTATAATTAATACAAAGAAGAGGGTAAGATAGTTTTTAGGCAATTTTATTTTTTTCACTGTTTAAATTTATAGTTTAGTCCACGGTTCTTCAACTTTTGCAACTTTAAGACTTGTGGACTTCAACTCCCAGAATAATGAATTCAACTCCATAAGTCTTAAAGTTGCCAAGATTGGAGACCCCTGGTTTAGTCAATATCTACTCTGTATCAGAGGTGGTATTCTGCTGGTTCACCCCAGTTCAGGTGAACTGGTAGTGGTGGTGGTGGTAGGCTCTGCCCACCCGCCCAGACGTCATCATGGATGCTTTGCGCATACACTCCCCATTCTGAACTGGTAGTGAAGGTAAGAGGATTTCATACCTGCTCTGTAGTCAACATCTCAAGCATTTGCATCTCTCAAACATTTGACCAAAGTAACTGGGGCCTCAAAAGTAAGAGATTTCAACAAAATTTTGTGTTAATTTAATGACTGTGGATTATCTAGCAGACAGGTAGAAAAACTTTTACACTGGAGTTTATACAATCGGACACATTAGATGCTGTGTACTGTTTTTGCTTATTTGTTTTCAGATTTGTTTTTGAATTAAATCTGAGCACATGATTCTACTTTCACAAGTAACTGAGCCATGAAAAGCTTTATGAGCATGATTCAGAGCAATGTATTGTATATCAGGGGACTGTGTTGCATTTAAGGCATGCCTTTGAGCTAAAATATGGATTATGAAAATTCAGTCTCACATATTAAAAATGGATGAAAGGAAATGTGCAAAATTCATTTCAAATACCAAAATAAAGGAATGTAAAAATATTTCCCATTAGCTTTCCTATAAATTATTGATCACTGGAAGTGACAGGGAAGTCAAGAGACATGCAATTTCATATAATCTCTGCAGGCAGTTTTTTATTTCAGGTTCAGGGAAATTTTAGAAAAAAATATTTTGTCATTTTCTATAAAGAATAGAGAAGTAGTATGAAAAAAACTCAATGAATAAAGACAGATTTTTAATGTGATAATAACTAAAATTATGGAAGTAAAATTAATGACACAATGTAAAGCAAGACTATTTAGAAGCTTATGATATCTAGAAGCTTATAGCTTTCCTTTCTATATTTAATAAGAATTCAGTTCAAATTATTGCTCAAGTTACACAAACACTACACACACATATACCCACACGATCAGTGGATTGCAAACTTTCGGCATTCTGCTTTTCTTTACTATCCACAAAATGAAATTCTATATGTATATTTACTCAAAATAATAGATATAATTAGACAATTATAGTTAAAATCATAATATAATATGCCTAACATTACTTGTCCCAAATATCCACTAGTGTAGCTAAGTTTTAGAAAGCTTCTGGAAGGTCATGAAAGTGACAACTATACTTGCCTTGAGAGGTGTGCAGATATGTGGAATGGACTTGGGAGACAGGAAAAAGAGTTGTAGTCTGGACCACCAGCATGTAAAAGATATCTCAAATTAGTGGCACAGTGGTTAGAATGCAGCATTGCAGGCTAACACTGCCAAAAGCTTTGAGTTTAATTGCAATGAATCTCAAGGTAGCCTTCCATCCTTCCAAGGTAAGTAAAATAGGACAGAGATTTAGGAGGCAATATACTGACATTGTAAACCATCCAGAGAGTGCTGTAAAGCACTATGGGGCAGTGTATAAGTCTATGTTCTATTGCTATTGCTATCACAAAACCTAGAAGGAGAAGAGTTTTGGGAAGCATTTCAGAAAAAAAATTCCCTATTTTTCCAAGGAGTAAAAGAGAATGGGAGAAATGAAATGTTTTGTAAGTTTTTTATTAATGTAATCTTACAGTAGAGATAGAACAAGTATGAAACATTGTGTTTCTTGCTGAACTCCTTGAATGGATAAAAGGAAGTAAGCAGTTCTAAAGGATGAAGCTCCATAAAGAATGCCTAATTTTGGGACCCTGCCATCATACAGCTACCATAGTAGTGACATTGCATGACTGTAATAAAATATCAAGACTATTGCATTGACATAACCTGAAATGTCCAGGTAATGTCCACTTGTAAAATGAAGGTAACAAGGGCAGGAGCGAATATGAACTACCTGCGTTAGATAAAGCCAAGCTGGAAAATGTTCTTCAGGGCTCAGCCACTACCTGCAGCAGCTAGGAGACCAAGTAGATAGTCAGATCATGGTTCTGCCTTCACTAGGGTATACTTCCAGAATCAGTGGACTTTACAATGAATAGGACACTTGAGGTGCAATAAAATATGCCATTTACGAAGAAGCAAAATAAATGCAAAATAGAGCTTTCAAGTATCAACCCTTTTTGGCAGTTTAAAAGGATACTATGATCAATACTATAAAAAAGTCATGAGATTTTTAACAATAAAAGGATGATTATGCCTTTATCATCCAAATTTAACCAAAAATCAGTCAGGGACCAGGTTTGAAAATTTACTGCTATATACTGTATATCATTCACTTCAATTTTTCAATTTTTTTACTACCGGTTCTTTGGTGGATGTGGTGTGGCTTAGTGGGCATGGCTTGGTGGGCATGGTGTGGCTTGGTGGGCATGGCTTGGTAAGCGTGGCAGGGGAAGGATACTGCAAAATCTCCATTCCCAGTCTACTCCAGGGGAAGGTTCTCCGAACTACTCAAAATTTCCTCTACCAGTTCTCCAGAACTGATCAGAATCTGCTAATACCACCTATGCTGTATATGGGTAATATATATTTTCTGTAGCAGCTGACCACCCAATTTCCCACCATGATTTCCAAAGTTGGATATAGGTGAATCCTATATTATATCCAATGTAACAATTTATAAATGAATCCAAGGCAAGAATGTTGAGGTGGGAATGAAACTATGCCTCAATCAAGACTAATGGAAAGAGGGAGAAGTGTTTGTATGTATGTGTGTGTGTGTATAATCAAGAATAATAATTTGCTATGTTCTTTGATCTATGTTACTCACCTTATAAACAAAAGATAGAGATTAAACAGACAGAAGTATTTTATTTTTAAAAATATGCATGCAAAATCTGTCTTCAATTATCATGGCAACTTGTGATGAAGGACAGGACATATCCTGGAAAGAACATTAGAGACTATCTTGTGAAAAATTGAGCATTCATACTATGATTGCATTTGTTTACTGGCTTTCAAAGATAAACTATGGGACAGAATATCAAAATATCTGCCGAAATCAATCCTTAAATTAAATCCTGTCAGTGAGCAGTGCAACATTTGTTTAAAGAGGAATAAATCCACATAGTTCATACATCAGAATTCTAACCTGGAACGTCTATAATGTAGCATATTGCTTTATGTAAACATTAGCACTATTACATTCTCACAATACAGTGACTATTTCAAGGCTGCTGACAGTTTCAATATGTTCTCAGAATATGTTCCAGTTTCAAAGCAGTGTTTTGGCATTAAAAGCAAATAATAATAATAATAATAATAATAATAATAATAATAATAACAATAATAATAATAATTGTGATACAATTGTACAATAATAATAATAATAATAATAATAATAATAATAATAAGAAGAAGAAGAACAAGAACAAGAAGAAGAAGAACAAGAAGAACAAGAAGAAGAAGAAGAAGAAGAAGAAGAAGAACAAGAAGAAGAAGAAGAAGAAGAAGAAAGAAAACATGCACTGGCTGATTATTTAAAAGAAAGTCAAGAACATCTATTAATAGAAGTAAAGAACAAAAAACTACTGAAGGGCCAACAGACGAAACAAGAATACAGAAAAGATGTGATAAAATCAAGAATGGAGAGTTGGCAGAACAAAGCACTGCATGGCCAATTTCTGGAAAAAATAAAAGATAAAGTGGACAGTGAACAAACATGGTTATGGTTAACAACAGGTACATTAAAGAAAGAAACAGAGTCACTAATCCTGGCTGCGCAAGAACAAGCTATCCGCACAAATGCCATTAAGGCCAAAATCGAAAAATCCTCTGATGATGCCAAATGCAGACTTTGCAAAGAAGCTGATGAAACTGTTGATCACATACTCAGCTGCTGTAAGAAAATCGCGCAGACTGATTATAAATTTCGGCACAATTCAGTAGCACAAATGATCCATTGGAATTTGTGCAAAAATTTTAATATGAAAACAGCAACAAAATGGTGGGAACATCAGCCTGAAAAAGTCACCGAAAATCAGATGGTCAAGATCTTGTGGGATTTTCACATACAAACAGACAAAATACTGGCGCATAATACACCAGACATCACACTGGTTGAGAAAAATAAGGTCACAATCATAGACATCGCAATACCAGGTGATAGCAGGGTCGCTGAGAAGGAACATGAAAAAATTGAAATTCAACGACTATGGCACAAACCAGCAGTGGTAATTCCAGTGGTAATTGGCACACTAGGTGCTATTCCAAAAGCACTGGAATTACATTTAAAACAGTTAAAAATTGACAAAATCACCATCAGTCAAATGCAAAAAGCCGCACTGCTTGGATCTGCACGCATATTACGAAAATACGTTACGACATCCTAGGCCCCTGGGTGGGGCCCGACTAGTAACCAATGCCAAATCCAGCGAAACAACTGGCCGCTGTGATACAATTGTAGTATAATAATAATAATGACATCGCAATACCAGGTGATAGCAGGGTCGCCGAGAAGGAACATGAAAAAATCGCAAGATACCAGGACTTAAAAATTGAAATTCAACGACTATGGGACAAACCAACCAGGTAATTCCAGTGGTAATTGGCACACTGGGTGCTATTCCAAAAGCACTGGAATTACATTTAAAACAGTTAAAAATTGACAAAATCACCATCAGTCAAATGCAAAAAGCCGCACTGCTTGGATCTGCACGCATATTACGAAAATACGTTACGACGTCCTAGGCCCCTGGGTGGGGCCCGACTAGTAACCAATGCCAAATCCAGCGAAACAACTGGCCGCTGTGATACAATTGTATAATAATAATTATTATTATTATTGACCTGAGGCATCAGTGAATTTTTTTTCATCTCCTTTTTAAATGGAAATTTCTGATATTTGTACTCCCATAAGAGATTAATAAGCAATAGCAAGGGAATTTGGGCAACTTGATATAAACAATCATATTTGTAACCAAGCAATGTTCCTGTCTTGTCATATTCCTGAGCCATTTAATATAAGATCATCGATGCTAATAAAATATCCACGGAAATCCTAGTGCATTTGTGTTCAATGTCTTATCGTTAACATTTTTATCTGATTGTCAAGGAACTTGCTTTTTCAGTGGTTGAAAAGTTCTTGAGGTGATTAATCACATTCTATGTTCAGCCTCATTCTGTGTGATTATATAAGTTTTATATATAAAATTACTATTTTCAAATTAATTGACACTATCAACAGCACACATCAAAAATACAGGATTGGAAGCTCCAGAGCTGAACTGTATGCTGTATGCTTTTGAAAGTTCATCACATTTCTCCTAAATACTTTTCTTTCAGACGCTTTAAAATATTTAAATAGGTTCTCTTGAACTTATTTTATTGCCACATTGTGCTGGAAATAAACCAAATTATGCAAATGAACATTCTGCAGACAAGAGATAAAGAAAATTAAATTTTAACAATTTCAGACATCTGTGACAGAATTTCTTAAAAAAGAAAAACCCAACCTTGGAGTAGTTAAATTGGCAATGTGAGAGCAGTAACACTTGGTCACCTTCTAATCCTTAACTTTAAATGCAAACTACTACTTCAAAGGACATTGGTCACACCTTTGAAGTTTTAAATCACTATTCTGCTTTCAAACAAGGACTTTTTTGTGTATAGAAAATGTTTAACAGCAATTATACATAGCCATATTTTTGGATAGTAACATCTTGCATTGGTAATTTTTAAATTATGCTTTTAAAATATCTGAATGTATAACTTAAGGATTAGGTTAAGAAAACCTGTTATAAAACATACATGTTTCTATTTTTTTTTATAATTTTGACCACCGACTAATGAGATCTCAAATGTAATCTTGCAAACATGTAGTTAAATATTTAGACTTGATTAAGCATAGGAGATATACAGTATCTCTGAACTCCAAAATAAGTTTTCAAAAAATAATAGCCAAATTTGTGATACTGAGTAATTGTGCATATCTATCCCCCCTCTCTCTCTCATACACACACACACTTCCCTCTTTCCAAGTCAGTCTTGACTTGTGGTAATTGCCTGTACAAGTACCTTCATTATTCATTACAACATTTGTAAGGCTGCAAAAGATTGACTGGCCCAAAATCTTCCAGCTGGCTTCATGTCTAAGTAGTGACTAGAGTTCATGGTCTCCTTGCTTCTAGCCTAGGGCCTTTAGCCATCATAGCAAACTGACTTCCTCACTCTTAAGATTGGAAGCATGTACTTTTGCAAGGATAGTTCTTCTGTGTCTAAACATTAAAATTATATGACCAATGAATTGTTGAATGGGGATTGGAATAGTGTTAAATATAATCATTAAACAAAGTTCAATTGTTAATAAATGCATTGATACCAGATACAATCAGTAACATGTCATGTGCTCTGATGAACTGTAAACTCCATTTATTTTCTATGGAATAAAAAACAAAAGTGCATCACTTTTTTAAAAATCCCATCAGTGAATTGTTTTGTGAACAAAAGAAGTATGTTCTTTATATTATTATTATTACTATTATTACTATTACTATTATTATTATTATTATTATTATTATTATTATTATTATTATTATTATACAATTGTATCACAGCGGCCAGTTGTTTCGCCGGATTTGGCATTGGTTACTAGTCGGGCCCCACCCAGGGGCCTAGGACGTCGTAACGTATTTTCGTAATATGCGTGCAGATCCAAGCAGTGCGGCTTTTTGCATTTGACTGATGGTGATTTTGTCAATTTTTAACTGTTTTAAATGTAATTCCAGTGCTTTTGGAATAGCACCCAGTGTGCCAATTACCACTGGAATTATCACTGCTGGTTTGTGCCATAGTCGTTGAATTTGGATTTTTAAGTCCTGGTATCTTGCGATTTTTTCATGTTCCTTCTCGGCGACCCTGCTATCACCTGGTATTGCGATGTCTATGATTGTGACCTTATTTTTCTCAACCAGTGTGATGTCTGGTGTATTATGCGCCAGTATTTTGTCTGTTTGTATGCGAAAATCCCACAAGATCTTGACCATCTGATTTTCGGTGACTTTTTCAGGCTGATGTTCCCACCAGTTTGTTGCTGTTTTAATATTATAATTTTTGCACAAATTCCAATGGATCATTTGTGCTACTGAATTGTGCCGCAATTTATAATCAGTCTGCGCGATTTTTTTACAGCAGCTGAGTATGTGATCAACAGTTTCATCAGCTTCTTTGCAAAGTCTGCATTTGGCATCATCAGAGGATTTTTCGATTTTGGCCTTAATGGCATTTGTGCGGATAGCTTGTTCTTGCGCAGCCAGGATTAGTGACTCTGTTTCTTTCTTTAATGTACCTGTTGTTAACCATAACCAAGTTTGTTCACTGTCCACTTTATCTTTTATTTTTTCCAGAAATTGGCCATGCAGTGCTTTGTTCTGCCAACTCTCCATTCTTGATTTTATCACATCTTTTCTGTATTCTTGTTTCGTCTGTTGGGCCTTCAGTAGATTTTTGTTCTTTACTTCGATTAATAGATGTTCTTGACTTTCTTTTAAATAATCAGCCAGTGCATGTTTTTCTTCTTCAATTGTTTGCTTCACTTGTAATAATCCTCTGCCACCTGATTTTTGGGGCAGATACAGTCTATCAGTATCACCACGTGGATGTAAACTGTAGTGCATTGTCATTAGTTTCCTGGTTTTTCGGTCCAAAAGGTCCAAATCAGCTTGTGTCCAGTTAACTATACCAGCTGTGTATCCTATAACTGGTATTGCCCAGGTATTTATGGCCTTGATTGTATTTCCACCATTCAATTTAGATTTCAAAATTTTCTTAACTCTGTTGGTGTACTCTCGCCTGACAACAGTTTTTACTTCTCCATGCTTGATGTTATCCAACTGCAGAATGCCTAAGTAGGCTTCATTTTCTTTGCATATAATTAATTGGCCATTGGGCATTTTAATTCCCTCACATGCAGTGATTTTGCCCCTTTTTATGGATACAGTGGCACATTTTTCCATGCCAAACTGCATTGAAATATCAGTGCTGAATACTCGGACTGTGTTTGTCAATGATTGGATTTCTATTTCTGACTTTCCATAGAGTTTCAAATCATCCATATATAGTAAATGTGAAATTTTTTCAGCTTCTTTGGCTGTTTGGTAGCCTAATTTCATTTTTTTTAAAGATTACCGATAGTGGGATTATTGCGATGATGAAGAGAAGAAGTGAAAGTGAATCACCCTGGAAAATTCCTCGCTTGATATTAATCATTCCGTAGATCTCATTCCCTACTGCCAACTCAGTTCTCCATTGTTTCATCGCCTTTTCAGTAAAGGATGTAATATTTTTGCTAATGCCAGTTGTTTCTAAGCATTTTATGATCCAACTATGTGGCAGTGAGTCAAATGCCTTTTTGTAATCAATCCAGACCATATTCAAGTTCATTTTTCTGTTCTTACAATTTTCTAATATCATTTTATCAATTAGGAGCTGATCTTTTGTGCCCCTGCTCCTTCTTTGGTTGACTTTTTGCTCTACTGGCAAGATGTTGTTTGTTTCCAAATAATCCATCATGTTATCTGCAATAATGCCTGTGAGTAATTTGAAGGTTGTTGGCAAGCATGTTATTGGTCTGTAGTTTTCAGGTGTTGTTCCTTTAGTTGCATCTTTCTGAATCAAGTATGTTTTTCCAGTTGTCAACCATTCATCAATTTGGCCCTTTTGTAAAATTTCATTCAGTTGCCTGGCCAATATTGCATGTAAACTGGTCAGATATTTGAGCCAGAAACCATGTAATTGGTCCTTTCCAGGTGATGTCCAATTCTTTACCTTTTTTACTCGATTTTTGACCATCTCAGTTGTTATTTCTAATACTTGCATTTGTTTGTTGCCAATGCTTTTCTCAAAGTCATGTATCCACTTTGCTTCCTTGTTGTAGTCCTTTGCATTTTCCCACAATTCTTTCCAGAATTCAACTGTGGCCTGTTTTTCTGGTTTTTCACTTTTGGTGTCACCATTCACATTAAGACTTTGATAAAAACGCCGTTGGTCTGATCGAAATTGCTGATTTTGTTTATATTGGATGATTCGTGCCTCATATCTTTCAATTTTTCTAGCTGTTGCTGTTATCTGCTGTTTTACAATCTCTACAGCTTCATTGATGTTTCTTGTATCCAATCTATATCTTCTGATTAGGCGATCTATGATTTTGTTGTTTTTAAGCCGTTGCTCATGCGTATTCTTTAAGTTACTAGCATCTGCCCTTAATTTTTTGATTTTTTGTTCTAAACGGATTTTCCACTTTGGCTTTGATGCTTTTTCTCTTGTATGACTAGGTACTTTAATTTTAATGCCTAGTTCATTAGTGACTATTACAGCTGCGCTGTACATTAACTGGTTTGTTTCCAAGATGGATCCCGGTTAAAATTGTTGAAAACACTGCATTAACCATTTTCATGATAGGGGCCAAAATTTTCTTAGGCACAGTTTTTAGTGATGGTAAACGTTGCCTTTCCTCATTAAGCAGAAAATGCTCCATGATCTTATCCTTCAATTCTTTTTGTTTTTGAGTTAGTTCATCAGTTGGTTCAGTGATAACTGGTTCTAGTGGTGGTGATATTATTTTCTCCCCGAGAGCTTCTTCTGGGAGTTCTACTATAATGTCTTTAGTTGTGTCTTGAATATCAGTTATTTCCACTTGTGATATTGTTTTTTGGGTTTTGCAATTTGCCTGAATTTCCTCATGTTCAACTTCACTAAACACTTTATTCCGTATAATAAATCGCCTTTGATCTGCTAGTCATTGTTCACTAACATTTGAATCTGGATATTGTTGTTTCCATAATTCATACATTCGCTTTAAATAGCCTCTTTTTTCTGGCTCTGAGTTGTAGTAACAGGCCATTATGGTACGGTTTTCATCTGCACTATATTTTTGTCGTTTTGTTGGCTGGTCCACTTGTAGCCCACTTGTCGACGGATGTCCAGGGACCCCAACATCCGCCGCGGCCCTTGTTAACCCGTGCGACGACCGATGCGGTATGGAATTCTTATTTGTTTTTTTCACCATATTGTATGGGTTGGCGGGTTTTTTTTTATGGGACCAGATGCCAACCTGACCCCAACCCTCCTCCTTTCTCATCCGGGCTTGGGACTGGCAACGGCGGAGTTGTTGTTGTTGTACTTGTACTTGTACTTGAGAGACCGCCTTCTGCCGATTACTTCCCTCCGACCGATAAGATCGCACAGACTGGGCCTCCTCCGAATCCCATCTGCCAGTCAATGCCGACTGGCGACTACACGGAGGAGAGCCTTTTCTGTTGCAGCTCCGACCCTGTGGAACGATCTCCCCGTCGAGATACGCACCCTCACCACCGTCCAGGCCTTCCGCGCAGCCCTTAAGACCTGGCTATCCCAACAGGCCTGGGGATAAGTCTTCGATTTGCCCCACCCGAGTGTGAATGTTGAATGCAAGTTGTGTTTTTATTATTTTATTTATTTTGTGCACATATTGTTTGTTTTGAATTTCACCCCCTCCCCCCTAATGATTGTAAGCCGCCCTGAGTCCCCTCAGGGAAAAGGGCGGCCTATAAATCCAAATAAACTAAACTAAACTAAACTAAACTTGTTGTTGTTGTTATTATCATCATCATCATCATCATCATCATCATCATCACTTATTTGACTTTAAAACTTGTACTAAACTTTAAAAGTTGTATTAAGAATAAATTCAAGGAGTTGAATCTGTCTTACCTCCTTAATAGCTCTGCAACTCTTCATAAACTTTTACCCAGGATTTTGTCCTCTGCTACGCATCTCTTATGTATTCTTAATCATCTCTTATGCTAGTCTTAATTGGATTTTCTGGGATGAGTTCGAATTTGTCACCCCTGAGGAAGTGGACAAGGCCATGGGAGCGATGAGTGCCTCCACCTGTTTACTGGACCCGTGCCACTCCTGACTGGTTTCAACCAGCAGAGAGGTGACATGAGGCTGGCTCCAGACAATTACTAACGCATCTTTAGCAATAGCAATAGCAGTTAGACTTATATACCGCTTCATAGGGCTTTCAGCCCTCTCTAAGCAGTTTTACAGAGTCAGCATATTGCCCCCAAAATCTGGGTCCTCATTTTACCCACCTCGGAAGGATGGAACGCTGAGTGAACCCTGAGCCAATGAGATTTGAACAGCCGAACTCCAGAACTGCAGTCAGCTGAAGTAGCCTGCAGTGCTGCATTTAACCACTGCACCACCTCGGCCATCTTTGCAGGAGGGGTCTTTCCCACAACCATTAAAGGAAGCGGTGGTAAGACCCCTCCTCAAGAAGCCTTCCCCTGACCCAGCTATTTTGAAAAACTATCGTCCTGTCTCCAACCTTTCTTTTTGGGGAAGGTTGTTGAGAAGGTGGTAGCCCTTCAACTCTGATGGACCTTGGATGAAATGGATTATCTAGACTCCTTTCAGTCTGGTTTCAGGCCTGGGTACAGCATGGAAACCGCTTTGGTCGCCCTGACCGATGATCTCTGGCGGGCCAGGGATAGAGGACATTCCTCTATCCTGGTGCTTCTTGACCTCTCAGCGGCCTTCGATATCATCGACCATGGTATCCTTCTGCGACGCCTGGAGGAGATGGGAGTGAGAGGCATCGTTTTACGGTGGTTCTCCTCTTACCTCTCTGACTGGTCGCAGCCGGTGTTGGTCGGGGGGCAAAGGTCGACCCCTAGGCCCCTCAAATGTGGTGTGCCACAGGGTTTGGTCTTGTCCCCCTTCCTATTTAACATCTACATGAAGCCGCTGGGTGAGATCATGTGACAGCACGGGGTAAAGTACCATCAATATGCAGATGATACTCAACTGTATCTTTCTGCCCCGTGCCAGCTCAGTGTAGCGGTGGACATGATGTGCCGATGCCTGGAAGCTGTTAGGATCTGGATGGGAGTGAACAAACTTGTGCTCAATCCCGATAAGACTGAGTGGCTTTGGATGCTGCCCCCGAAGGACAGCCTAGACAGTCCATCCTTAACCCTGGGGGCTGAAAATTTACACCCCTCAGAGAAGGTCCGCAATTTGGGGGTCCTCCTGGATTCACAGATGACACTGGAACCTCATCTGTCGGCTGTGACCAGGGGGGCCTTGCCCAGGTTCGCCTGGTGCACCAATTGCGGCCCTATTTGGATCGGGAGGCACTTCAAACGGTTACTCACACCCTTGTCACCTCAAGGCTGGATTATTGCAACACGCTCTACATGGGGCTACCCTTGAAAAGCATTCGGAGACTGCAGCTAGTCCAGAATGCGGCCGCACGAGCGATATTGGATGCACCGAGGTACACCCACGTTACACCTGTCCTCCGCAAGCTGCACTGGCTACCAATTGGTCTCCGGACGCAATTCAAGGTGTTGGTTATTACCTTTAAAGCCCTACATGGCTTAGGGCCAGCGTACCTTCGAGACCAGCTACTGCCACATACCTCCCAGCGGCCAGTAAGATCCCACAGATTGGGCCTCCTTCAGATGCCGTCAGCTGGCGGCCCCCTGGAGGAGAGCCTTCTCTGTGGCTGCTCCAACTTTTTGAAATCAGCTACCCCCAGAGATCTGGACCATACCCACTCTCATGGCCTTCAGGAAAGCTGTAAAAACCTGGCTGTTCCAGCAGGCCTGGGGCTGTTGACCTCATTATTGAGGTCCAGCCCTGATTAGAATGAATGCATGTGGTTTTGTGATTTTAAACCGTTCTTTTTTTCTTTTTTTCTCTCTTTTTTTTTTTTGTAAGCTGCCCGGAGTCCTTCGGGATTGGGCGGCATATAAATTTTAATAATAAATAATAAAAAATAAAATTAATATTCCATAAGCATACATGTCAAATGTTCTTGTTTTCTGAGAATGGCTAGTGACCTCCATGGTATCCTACAGCACTGATCCTTTTGGAAACCAACCTACTGTATTTCCTAAGAGAACTGCTATCAAATAGTCAGAGATAAATTTATAATCAGCTATGGATTATCTGGACTATGAAGTCTTAAATTTAATTATTATGATTATACTTAATTGATTTATTTTAGTATATGGGTAAAAATAAAAAAATCTAAGAGCAAAAATTAGGCTAAAACTTTATATCAACTTTAGGATAAACAAAAAGGTAAACAATAACCATGTTTTATGATAAAATCTATATAATTATCTAAGCATATAAATAAAATGAGTTCAGTAATTTATCTCACCATGGTTCCTCTGAAATTGATACAATTTATCATGAAAATTGTTCACTAGGGAAGTACCATATTTCTGGAAAAAGATAGCAAGATTGTGTGGTTAAATATTTGCTGAAAATGTGCATTTTAGTTAAGTCTGTTTATTTGAATAATGCACAATTGAACCCAAACCCTAACCATTGTGGTGATGTTCAGTCTGAGATTTTAAACCTATAGTTTGTGAAAAGGATGCATATTTAATCTTTTTTTTAAAGGAAACTTATTCAAAGTTTGAAATAATGATAGAAATTCTTCTTGCTTTCCACCCCATATATATTTCAGTGAGTGCCAAATATTTCTGCAATAAGTCTTTGCTATTCCAATTATTGATTTCACATTATGTGTTTGCTGAACAGAGCAAGGTTGGCTCTTCAATTTTTATCCTTTTTCTAAGGGATAGTTCAGGGAAATCTTTACCTTTTATGTCCTCTTACAGAAACTAAGCTAGTAATGACTAGCCTTGATAATATTGTTTTTCCTTGCTAAAGTAATAGTTCCTATTGGACACACTCATTTAATGTATACTGATTATAATGAAAAGGTTAACACATTAAGGACAGACTCTTAAGATCTGAGAGAATATCCAAAGAGTCATTGATTTAATACATTCAATACACGAGTCAACCAGCATTTTTTGACATAGATTATAAATAGCTGTTCTAAGTGGATGAATTCATCCTGAATTTTAAAAATGTAATCAATTTTTTTTCCTATTGGTTTTAATTTTCTTGTAATAATTTATTCATTATTTTTTTCAATTGAAGACATTATGGTATGGTAACTATACTAACCTATTTATGACAATCATTGAAGAAAACATAGCTATTATTATTGTTCTTTAGCATAAATAATTACAATGGAATAAAGGCAGAAGGCCTGGCAGGCAGCAAAGAATAGCACACTGTGCAAATTGATTCATGTTGGACATGTCTAGACCAGAACCAAGTCACTGCCTAGAGAGTAGTTTCTTATTAACCTGATGCCATAATTCATAGTATGGAAAATTTATGTACAAATTCTCTGTATTTAAGTTAAATGTATTGATTATAAAAGGATTGACATTATCTATATATTGTTACCTTCTCATGAAACTGTGCAAATAATCCTCAAACTTTCTTCAATTTGGCAAGTTAACATTTAAATATTAGAAATAAAACTTATCAAAAATGCTATGAATTTATGTTGTTATACTCTGTCAATAATCTATTATCTACTATATCTACCATGTCTACCATGCCTATCTGCCTACCTGCCTGCCTACCTACCTACCTACCCATCCATCCATCCTTCCATCCATCCACAAATCTTCACTTATTCTTCCAATTTCAGTTCTAATAATCGTTGCGGAGCAGATTGGCATTATAGTCCTTTTTTATTCCCCTGAAATCTGATAGTTCTTTCTCAGATATGCAAACGCATTTGTGAAGTGGAAAGACCTATTTGGAGTTTGCCTCTTCTGCTCATTTTGGCAAATATTGGTTTTGATTTTATCTTCTCAGCTGGGCTGGTTTTCCTTTGCAACAGAAGAGCTCCAACATTGGTGAGGAAATAAGAATGTCATGAGCAAATTGAAGGGCACATTAGATATCAACTCTCCCTTCTTTCCTAACATTAAAAGGGTGCCCTGGTGTCCTTTTTCTTGTCCCTTCTGGTTTATCTGAATTTCATCTACTATTCCTCTGCACAATAATTTTTCTCCTTCATTTTAAACATAGTAAAGCAATTATGAGGATGGAAGCAAATCAGCGCACCTATTAGTTTTTTTCCACATTGGCCAGTAGAATAAAATTCTAGCCAAGGACTGGAGATCTTGGGCAGCCAAAAGAGAAGATACTGTCAAATGATGTAAGTGCAAATATAAGGACTTTGGAAGTTAAAACAATGGATACATTGAAAAATCCATTGTATGCATAAAGAGCAACAAAATTCTGAGCCTTGCCAGGAAGAAATAATAAGAAATTGATTCAATACAACCCATATACAGTATTTTTGCCTATTGGGCAGGTAGTGTCCCATATTTGTTCAGCATACACTTTTGCAACCAACAAACTACCTGAAATTTATAGTAGACTAACAAAGTACGTAATTACTTTGGGCAACGTTGTATCTGAAATAAATATTTTTGCATCTGAAAAAGATCTGTCTGAAAAAGAAAGCAGAACATACACACTATGAAGACATAAAATATTACACTACAAACAACTGGTAAGGAATTTAATGCAGCAGTTAACTTACTATCCAGGCAAACAACTGTCTTTTTCAATATATAAACATGTGCTTAGATGACCCTGACCTCCAGGTTACTTTTCTCCCCAACTAGCTGCCTCCAATGGCAACAGGAACAGAATATTTCCAATTTTAATGGCAAAGTGCACTTTCCATGTCTCCATGGTCACAAGATTCTTTTCAAGCCTATTGCAGAATATTAGAAAGCTTCAGAGGAGTTTAGACCAACATTTCCAACATTAAGGATTTAATTTTGACTGGAAATTTCAAAGTAGTATTCAATATTGCAATGTTTTGCAAGTGTTTAAAATATAATACTTTATTGACCAATTCTGATTGGACACATAAGGAATTTATCTGTTGCAAAAGTTATCAATGTATCTACAAACAACGAAGTAATATAATCATAATATTAATACCAATATATTTAGACATAAGACAGTACTGTGGGAATTAGATGTTCAGCAGAGTGTTAGCATCAGGGGGGAAAACTGTCTTTGTGTCTAGCTGTTTTGGCATGCAATACCTATAGTGATAGCCTAAGGGGAAGAATTGAAACAATTTATGTTGAGGATGTGAGGGGTGTGTAGATATTTTCTTAGTCCTCTTTCTGACGCATGGAATATACCAGGTATATAATAAACCATGCAATATACACAGGTATTGTGCTGTCCCAGTGACATGCACACACAATGGTGATTTAGTAGCAATTACCCAGCAATTCCTTTCTTCAAGTTTCCCAATTAAGTCCAGCCAAAAGCAAACAGATGCAAGTCCATAGAGCAATGTCCAATGAGTCCACAAGACACCCGAAAGTTTCACAAACAAGACCAAGCCACCAGGCAAAATTAAATCCACAACACAAGAGAATTCAGAAGGCAAGAAAAGTCCAGAATTCACAAGGCATAATCCAAAGTCAAGAAACAGTGCAAATCCAAAGCAAGAAAGGAATCACAATTACCAGAAAACATGCAGCTAGGAAATGAACACATTGCATCATCTCTGGCTGCTGATTTAAATAGCCAACTTCAGGTGCCACCCATCAAGAGGGATGAGGCTGCCTCCTCACAAGTAATTGGGATGACCTTTGCTGCCTTTTCTTTGCCCTACATGTTCTACAGACAGGTGTAGAAGGCAATTCCTCCTGATTATGCAGCTGTACCTGCTACCTGCTGTAGCTGCATACTTTGCCCACCTGAAGCCTATTGCAACTGTGCTTCAGCCCAATCACTCTCAGCTTACTGCATTGACCAACCCCCATCCCGACGTGTCTGAGATTGATTCATTCTCCTCCAAACTGACATGGGGTGAGGCATTTAGGGATGTATATGGTGGAGTCATCCCAGGTATATAGAAAAGGGATGACAACTCACAATAGAATGGGACAGATTTATGAATCAATTGATTAATCATTGCTTATAATATTGACATTGGTGTTTCCAGATGATTAAAATCCTTTATACCAAAACAATTGTATGAATTATTGAATTAAATAAACAGGTTTACATCAATAAGAACTAGATATAAACTATGAGGATAAGAGAAACATTCAGAGTTCCCCCTTTATTATTGAAATGTTTTGCATGAATTTGATTAATTGCTATTTTATGGAACTACATCTGACCACAAGGAATATAATAAAATTTTGAAATATGATATAATTTAGTAAAATGTGTCTTTTTAAATGTGGTGGCAATATTCCCAACCTGTTGCACATATGGAACATGAATAAATCAGTTGGTTTCATTGGATTTAATCGGAGACTGATTTGCATTAATAAATGAAGAGACAATTATATAAATGAATGAAATGTATCCCAATGTAGCTTGCCTTTCAGAAATTGTATAAATTTGTGGAAGACATTTTTAAATTATAAAATTTGACAAATGTAGAATTATATTCTATTTCTTGTCCCTTTTTTGGAAAAGCAGAGAGGACAATTTGGTAGACCATCGCTGGGTTGAGTTTCAGGATGTTACCCCCGGGGACGTGGACAAGGCCATGAGGACTGTGAGTGCCTCCACCTGTGTACTGGACCCGTGTCCCTCCTGGCTGGTTGCTAACAGCAGGGAGGTGACACGGGGCTGGATCCAAGCGGTTATTACCGCCTCGCTTCGGGAGGGGCACTTCCCCGCTGCACTTAAAACGGCGGTGGTGAGACCCCTCCTGAAGAAACCATCTTTGGATCCAGCCGTACTTAACAACTATCGTCCAGTCTCCAACCTCCCCTTTATTGGGAAGGTTGTTGAGAAGGTGGTGGCCTACCAGCTCCAGCGGTCCTTGGAGGAAGCCGACTATCTGGACCCCTTCCAGTCCGGCTTCAGACCTGGTTACAGCACAGAAACCGCTTTGGTCGCATTGACCGATGATCTCTGGAGAGCCAGGGATGGAGGCCACGCCTCCATCTTGGTTCTCCTTGACCTCTCGGCGGCTTTCGATACCATCGACCATGGTATCCTTCTGCGACGACTGCGGGAGGTGGGGGTGGGAGGCACTGTTTTGCAGTGGTTCTCCTCCTACCTCTCGGACAGGTCGCAGTCGGTGTTGGTCGGGGGACAGAGATCGACCATGAGGCCCCTAACATATGGGGTGCCACAGGGGTCGGTCCTGTCCCCCGTACTATTTAATATCTACATGAAACCGCTGGGCGAGATCATTCGGAGGCACGGGATAAGATACCACCAATATGCGGACGATACGCAGCTGTATCTGTCCGCCCCGTGCCAACTCAATGAAGCGGTGGACGTGATGAACCAGGGACTTGAAGCTGTTAGGGACTGGATGAGGGCTAACAAGCTTGTACTCAACCCAGAAAAGACCGAGTGGCTGTTGTGTTTCCCTCCCAAAAATTTGGTTGGTGTTCCATCGCTCAGGCTGGGGGGCCAAATTTTACACCCCTCAGACAGGGTTCGCAACTTGGGAGTCCTCCTGGATCCGCAGCTGACCTTTGATTACCATCTGTCGGCTGTGACCAGGGGGGCATTTGCCCAGGTTCGCCTGGTGCGCCAGTTGCGACCCTACCTGAACCGGGAGGCTCTCACAACAGTCACTCGCGCCCTCGTGACCTCTAGACTGGAATACTGCAATGTGCTCTACATGGGGCTGCCCTTGAAGAGCATCCGGCGGCTTCAGCTAGTCCAGAATGCGGCCGCGCGAGTGATTGTGGGTGCACCTCGGTTCGCCCACATAACACCTATCCTCCGCGAGCTGCACTGGCTACCTGTTGATCTCCGTGTGCGCTTCAAGGTGCTTCTTACTACCTACAAAGCCCTTCATGGTAGTGGATCTGCGTACTTGGGAGACCGCCTCCTGCCAATCACCTCCTCTCGACCCATAAGATCTCACAGATTGGGCCTCCTCCGAGTGCCATCTGCCAGCCAGTGCCGGCTGGCAACTACGCGGAGGAGAGCCTTTTCAGTAGCAGCTCCGACCCTCTGGAACGATCTCCCCGTGGAGATTCGTACCCTCAACACCCTTCAGACCTTCCGCACAGCCCTCAAGATCTGGCTATCCCGTCAGGCCTGGGGGTAAGACCATAGTCCGCCCCCACCCGAATGTTGTATGAATGTTGCTTGGTTTTAATTATATATTGTGTTTTTATGTTATTGTATGTCCTCCCCTCCCATACAAGTTGTTAGCCGCCCTGAGTCCCCTCAGGGAAAAGGGCGGCCTATAAATAAACTCAACTGAAACTGAAACTGAAACTGAATTATTCAATCTGGCAAATCACATGAAAAATAAAACCTATATTATGCAACATCTGTAACTCTGTGACACTGATTAACAAGTCATTCTAAGCATTTGTGAAAAGTGATTTATAAATTTAATGAGAGTTTAAAAGAACCAACTCCTTTGAAAACAAAAGAGGCAACTGGATTGTTTGTGAATTTTGATGAGAAGCAGTAGTGCTGAAGATGATTTAATCCTCTAGCAATTCATATTATGGGAATCATCATAATATTCTTTCACCAGTTGCTTTGTTAGGTCACTGTGGTATATGTCCACAATTACTCTGTATTTCTTCTATAGGTTATGCCAGTTCTGGAACTTTTATCTAAAATTCTGGAAAAAACTAACATGGTTGATCAGTTGTGCACAGACAGAAAAAAAAGATAATAGTCTGAAATGCATGCCACATGATTAATTGTCCTGTCAGGAAATTTCTCCTTAGTTTCAGGTTGCTTCTCTACTTGAATAATTTCCATCTATTGTTTCTTGTCTTGCTTTTTGTGCTTTGGAGAATAGGTTGACCCTCTCTTCTTTGTGGTAACCACTTAGATATTGGAACACTGCTATCATGTCATCCCATATCTGATTCTTAAAACGGTTCATTATGTTTTAGCCTCAAGTCCCCTAATCAGCTTTCTTGTTCTTCTCTGTAGTCTCTCTAGAACAGGGGTGTCAAACTCAAAGCCTACGGGCGAGATTTGGTCCATGGAGTACTTAAATCTGGCCCACAGGGCCGTCCTGGAAATATCAAAGGATTGGCCTTTGGTGCCTTTACAGCCAAAATGAGCCACATGTGCCCCCCGCAGCCCTCCCGGCCTTCTGTAGCATTCTGCCAGCCAAAAGCAGGTCTCATGGGAGGCCTTTGTGCAGCCTGTTTTTGGCTGCAGAGAGGTGCTGGAGGCCGGGGAGACTGAAAATGGGCCATGGGAGGGCCTCAGGAGGCCTCCATGTGGCCCTTCCTTGGCTGGCAGAGTGCTACAGGAGGCTGGGGAGGGCAAAAACAAGGCACAGGGGGCCAAATCACATGCCGTGTTTTGGCCAGCAGGGTGCTGCAGGAGGTGTCTGTCCTGTCTCCCCCCCCCCACCCATCGGCCCTCAGAGAACCACAATGTTGATCTGGCCCTCGAAGGAATCCAGTTTGATCCCCAGTTCTAGAGTCTCAACATTTTTTTTACATTCTAGTGAATGTAGCTGGAAGCAATATTCCAAGTGAGGTCTTACCAAGGCATTATATAGTGGTAATTACACATTACGTGATCTTGATCCTATCCTTCTGTTAATGCAGCCTAGGTCTGTTGGCTTTTTTGTCTGCTGGCTCAAATTTAAGAGATTGCCCATTAGGACTCCAAGATCCAGTAAGATAGCCAGTAAGGCAAAATTTGCTATTGAAGTATGTCTCACTTTACTTTATCACATTCTTTATCATTTTAGATTGAAGTTATTTCTATCAACACTGCGTTAAGGTTAATAACTACCCATGTTTTGGAATGAGAGGAATATGAACCAAAATTTCACATTCTATGCATTAACAAGACAGAATAGACTTCCAATGCCTATTTTGCTTTATATGTATTGACAATATAAAGATGGGACTACTAACATTCTCATTTGACATGACCACCAAGACAGAGAAAGGTGAGACAGAAGGGAAAATGAGAATTTTCATTGCATATATTACATTTACCTTCACAAACCTTGATGTTTTCTAGAAAGTTCCAAAAGGCAGAAATTCCAATATTGATAGTTGTCTCATGTGATCATTTTCTCTCCTATAAAGAAGCAGCCAAAATTTTAAATGAGCCAAGACAAAATAAGGAGCCCACTGGAGACTAAATGATTATGTGGATGAGCCATCAAAGTAAAAGCTAGTGAAGTTTTAAAAAAAAGCTTGTGGAATAAATACATTCAGATTTACTTGCTCTGTTCTAATAGCCAGTGACCAGAGTTTCTCAAATACACTTTTTCAATCACACAATTCACAGAGGAGAGAGGAAAATCCTTTTACTTCTGCTCTAAATTCATTGAAGTGTAATCATGGACTAATTCATTCACAATCTCAATCTATGCTTTGTGGGGTATAAAAAATCCTCTGAGGAATATCACTTTGTACTTTTTTACTTTGTAGAAGGATGGCTCAGGATTTTTAAAAAGCTGAGGTTAAAGAAATGTCTTTGAGTGAAAAACAACAACAGATGTCTGGTACCTTATTGTCATTCATTCTAAATATCTTCTTGATGCAATTTAACAGGCATAACCGAAGCAGAATACATAAATAGCATTTGAAAAATATCACCTGACAGTAGATAAATGTAGATATAGAAGCCAAAAATAATGTTAGGCTTCTACTAAATGAAGAAAACTTTGACATTAATAGAAAGAAAAGTACATGTATATTAATATATGCTTTGAATGTATATGATAGGAAAAGCTAGCTACATAGTTAGGATGTAAAGAACACCTCAGTTGCCAATGTGAATTAAATGTAAATTATGTAAATTGTAAATGGTATAAATCTGGTGGTAGACTCTGCAGTTCGAAAACTGCATAATAAATAAATTAACGGGATGAGAGAGAGAGAGAGAGAGAGAGAGAGAGAGAGAGAGAGAGAGAGAGAGAGAGACAGACAGACAGACAGACAGACAGACAGACAGACAGATGTAGAAATTATTCATAGTATCACAAATTTGGCCATTTTTTTTAAAAAAAACTTGTTTTGGAGTTCAAAGACACACTATATCTCCTATGCTTCCATAAGAAATGAATAAATTGCACCTATCCATCAACACCCATGCTTGATATGACAAGAATCCTTCTGCAGCCCAGATCTAAAAGTTATTGTGTAAGAAACTATGGTTATAGATATATGTCTGTCTGTGTCTGTCTGTCTGTCTGTCTGTCTGTCTGTCTGTCTGTCTGCCTACCTACCTACCTACTTACCTACCTACCTCATTTGTTCTTTAATTTAATTTTTTAAGTCTTTTTTGTCTGTTAAGGGACTCATTTCTAAGATACAGCGCTGAAATTTTGTGATTGATTCTGTCTAAAACCAACAACTTTATAACAATAAGATCTTCAACAGTTTTGTAGGATTGTTTCTTCTCAGTTAGTCTTATGAGATTTACATTTTAGCAGATTTCATTTTGCTTCATTGAAGATTCACAGCTTACTAACAATGCATCTTTCAGTTCTCTAATCTGGTTCAGGTTCAATCCATGGCTTCTTATGGTTTCTTTGTCTGCCTTATTTTTCTTGTTTTAATTCCAAAAATCCAATATTCAACTGCAGAGTCTTTCCCTCTGGGCTTTCTTGGGCTTTTCTTGACAGTGGTATTTCAGTTTCTTTTCAACTAAAAGCCTGTATTTAATCTAGAGTTATGTTCTGGCAGCCTGACATCTGATTGGTTTCTAACCAAGGCCAATGAGTTTAAATACAATATCATTAAACAATGAACAAAAGCCTGTGCTTGTCCTGCATTTTGTTCCCATCATTACAAATAAAAGAAATGAATTCTGATGTCAACTGAAATAATAAAAATGTCAGAAAGCATATAACTATCAACATCCAATAACTATCAACTTAGTAGTTCCTTGGTATTGCCACATACTTTTCCATTTTTTCTTTTTGCACCGCCAAGAGATCCAATAATTGGTATAAGTTTTTTTTTATAATTATATCAATCCAGTATGTGCCATTTTATTTCAGAAAGCTACTTATATTGCACAAGTTTACTTCTCAGCCCACTGCTACATAAGCTTCAAATGGAATAAAAAAGAAAAGGAATTTTTTTCTTGTTCTACAGTGAAATCTTATAGGGGCCTCTGAGTCTTTGGAATACTGAAATTGTTGCATGTCTTACTAACAAACTAACAAATCCTTTTCACAGGGTTGAAGGATTGATTGCAGCAAGTTATCCATGATCTTACACCTCATATCAGTCATTGTGCTCTGTAATGGAGAGAATGGTAGTGATGTTCCAGCTTTAGAAGATGGCTGTACTTCCTGCACATTCTTCCAAAGCTTCTTGCAGATAAGATGCAATGCGTAGTTCTTTACATCCCATTGTAAGAGCCACTTCCTCTTCACTATGTTGAAGCATCCATAGTTACCTGATACCTATGAGTATCTATACCTATGTATCTCTTTTCATTATGTCTACTTTTGTAGTAGCATCCCATCTGTTCTGGATTCTTTTGTGTCATCCATGTATGGTTTGTTCCAGTAGCCCAGTTGTCACCACATTGTCTTGATTCCTCAACATCTGATGAGGAGCTATTTAATCCAGGTAATGTCTGAGCTGGCATGACTCTTCTAGTTCACATCACTGTCATATTTTAAAGTAGACAGGTGAAGCATTAGATGTCTGCACAAGAGCCCCTGCAGATAAGGGAGTTACCAGTCAAGATTTGAGCTCCAGTCTCCTGCATCAAAGGTTCTAACAAGCAATAAACAAACTTCTGTTTTACAAGACAAAAAATATGGTCATTGTCCTATTAAAGAACTCAAAGAAAAAGTGGATATGAAAATCAGTGGAAAAAATCCAGGGCAATAAAATGTTTTTTTAAGTTCCTTGTGCCTGTATTTGTGAATTGTTTCACTTTTATTTTGTATCCACACTTTCTTAGATAAGAGTCCAAGATTACTGATCGAATTGGCAATTGCTTTCTATAACAGACACATGTTATGCTATTCTTTTCCAATAATTAGAAATAAGGTAAATGTTTTTTTTTTAAAGCCGAGGTGGCGCAGTGGTTAGGGTGCAGTACTGCAGGCCACTTCAGCTGACTGTTATCTGCAGTTCAGCGGTTCAAATCTCACCGGCTCAAGGTTGACTCAGCCTTCCATCCTTCCAAAGTGGGTGAAATGAGGACCCAGACTGTGGGGCGATATGCTGACTCTGTAAACCGCTTAGAGAGAGCTGAAAGCCCTATGAAGCGGTATATAAGTCTAACTGCTATTGCTATTGCTATTAAATGTCAAACGTGCTGAGGACTCTGCAGTCCTTCTCCCCTATTCTCTGATATTAATGAGATATAACTGGAAAAATATAAGAATTGTAAAGCTTTGAAAATATTTTCAAAGAAAGCAAATAAAATGATGGAAACATAAAGACCACAAAAGACTGGTTCTATTTTTTTTTTAAAAAAATACATCTCTGTTAGATCATTTGTTTACTTTAGAACAAGTTTCACAGTTGTAATTTATTGTCTGCTCATGTCTGCAGATCTTCCAGTGAGTATAACATGAATAATGATAAATACAGCTGATTGCTAGAAAGATGGAAAAGGGAGAGAGAAAGATGAGAGAGAGAGATTTCAATATATGAAAAAAAATTAAAATGTCTCTGAGGAATATGCCCCTCTGTCATCTGGTATCTATCTATGACCTAAATACTATATATCCCTGGAAAATTTGCTTTGTTTGCTTGAAATCCAGAATGATAAGGTTTGGAATTTAATAGATCCACATCACACTAAGCAGTACTTACATAAACAGTACTTATCTCTAGTAAATTGATATGAGAAATAATAGTAACCAAAGAAATTATTATGGATTTATCAGGAAAACTGCACTCCAGTTATTAAAAGAAAAGGAAATAGAAAAAAATACATTGTATGTAAGGAAAGTCTGAGCATACTAATGCTGAGCTGAAGGGCAAAATACTGTTTTCATCTTACCATTTCATTATAGGATATGACTGGTTTGGATGTTGAAATTTTCTTTCACATAAGGAATCAAAGAGCATCTTTCTCTGTAGTTTATAGAAAGCAGGTAGTTTTCATCATAGTAGGTTTCATAGCCTAATCATAGATGGACTTCAAACACCTCTCATTCCAGTATCTACTACCTGAACAATCATGTCATTCTAGTCCTGTAAAATTGAGAACCTACAGTACAATTTCTAGGTCAAATATTGATAGAAAAAGATGACATACGGAAACCCATCCACAACACAAGCATAGTCATTATTTGCACAACTGAGATAAAGTAAAAGAAATAAAGACAAACTACCATAGATCAAGTAATGAAAGACTTTACATATTAATATTATCTACAAAATATACTCAGTTCTCTAGCTCATGAATATTCTGTCTATTTATTAGGCTTATTTGCCACCCATCCTGCCTCAAAATGTCTCTGGGTGACTTATAAACATTCTTGCTATTATAATTGTCACAAGTGAAAATGCAGAATCCATTGCCCTTCTTGTTCTGTTTTTATAATAACAAATATTCACAGATAATGTAATCAAACTAGGACATACCTGATTTTGATTTCCTATTGTCAAGTGGACAATTTTAAATTTCTATTTCTTCTTCCATGCCCTTTGTTCAATTCCCTTTGCTCCTATTAAGTTTCCTTTGGAAGATTTGCAAGTTGGGGATTTCCTGATTTTAGAAAGCAATAGGTTGAGATGCAACCCAGAGATGGGACTATAAGAATAGATTTTTCTTCTTCATTATAAACTGTTTCCAGTCTGAGAGAGCAGAATATATGTGACTCTACAATGTGGTTTACTTTTAGTGGCACATGATTGCATTTTGTAACTAGTAGAATTAATGATTAAAATCCTATATATAATGATGTTGTACATTGTAAATCTTAATTAAAATAACTGGGGATGGATATGTTTGGTTAGCAACTATAGTGACCTAAAATAAGGTGCATACATTCTGATTTAAAAATCAGGAAAGAAAATGCCATTAATTTTTTATTGTTCAGTTGCTGTATATTGCCATCATCAAGTCATGGTCAGCTCTCATAGATTAACAGAGTTGGAAGAGATCTTGAAAGTCTTCTAATCCAACCCCTTGATTAGGCAGGAAACCATGTACATTTTAGACCAATGGTTATCCAGTTTCTTCTTCAAAAATTTCCAGTGTTGGACCATTACAAGGTTGAGTCAGACTTCCATCTTTTCAAGGTTGATAAAATGAAGACCCAGGGACAATATGCTGACTCTGTAAACCACTTAGAGAGGCCTGTAACGCATTGTGAAGCGGTATACAAGTCTAAGTGATATTGATATTCATGACTTTTGGTGACAAGTTGTTTGACTGATTGATTGTTCTAACTGTCAGGAAAATTATCTTTAGTTCTAGGTTGCTTCTCACCTTGATTAGTTTCCATCCATTGCTTCTTGTCCTGCCATCAAGTGTTTTGGAGAATAAATTGACTCCCTCTTCTTTGTGGCAGCCCTGAGTTATTGGAACACTGCAGTCATGTCATCCCTACTTTAAGAATTACCCCTATGTCTTAGAAACTGTAAAGACAAATTTTATTCATGACTCTGATTCTTCAGAACTTCCAACAATGTACTCCTCATCACTGTAAAATTTCATCACCTTGCCACTGGTTATTCTCTTTTCTTTATATCCATCTTTCCAGAGATGGGTTCCTATTGGTTCTATCGTCAGTGCCGCCATCTTGATTTTTGCTTCTGCTCTTGCACAGAACAATCTTCATTGCAAAAATGTAATTCATGCGCATACCGCTGAACAGCTGGAGCATTACAGAGACTCGTGGAGGTGGTAAGATGCATGCGTGCGTTGTGTGCATGTGGGCGCGCACTGCATGCATCCATGTAGACACCACTGGGCCTGTTCCAACCATACCAGTTGGAACGGGATCCGGAACCCACTACTGATTCATACATCTATTATATTTATTACTCTCTTTCTGGATAGAGTGATTCTGGGTAGAGTAGAAATAGATATAAAATATACAAGCTACTGTATATATAAATATTATAATAAAACACTTAAATACAAGAATAAAATAGTATGCTGGAATTTGAGCTTTGTTATTTGTACTGCAAGTGTTAATTTTGGATGGTTTTGATTCATTGTCCATTTGTTTATTTTCTTCACTATAACATGGCCTGCACAAATCTGAATCCTTTATTACAGTATGTGTGTGTGTGTGTGTGTGTGTTTGTGTATGTGTGTATGCATGTGTGTGTGTGTGTATACACACACACATGCATACACACATATATATACACACATACATACACACACACACACACACACACACACATATATCATGGCACCTGAATGTCTTTTCCAAGTCTTTCATGATTACTCTTCTGAAGAGTATTTCTTGATTTTGGGACCACAATGAAACTTATACTAGTCCACTAGTAATATCCAATATTATAACAAATAATATAGTGCAACAAAATAAAGCTTCCAGGCTGGCTAAAGCACAGTGAATGATAAATAATTACAATCAATTCAGGTCAGGTGCAAATTCTGAATCTTACCTTTTAAATTATTTCTTATGCGTCTCAGATGGAAGAATAAAGAAACAGTGAATCTGGATTTTTATGACATTTCTTTAGCCTTGAATGATATTTTTAAAGAACACAAAAATACTATTTATGTGTTTGTTTGTTTGTTTGTTTGTTTGTTTGTTTCATTTAGGCATGTAGAGCACTTAATTTCTTAATTGATTATTATAGTCTTATATTAGTTTAGCATATTGCTTTAGCAATTGAAAATTATTTTCTTTCTTTCGCTTTCTTTCTTTTTCTTTCTTTCCCATTAAAAAATACTAAAAGCAAAAATATATAAATATAGTCAAGTATTAATTGAATAGCTGGTAGCATTTAACATCTACCATTTCATATCTACAGATCACATAAACAGGTATATACAGGCAATAAAATGTATACAAAAATTGCAGTCACTGGTTGTAGTATTATTTTCACAACCAAATTTTCTCTATGATACAGAAAAAAGTAAATAAGCTAAAGTATTGTATTTTAAAATATTATAAAATCAACAAAACAAACCTGATGAGCTATTGGCATATCAAAATTACAGATATGATTGTTGTTTGTTGCGAAGTCATGTGCAACCAATTGCAATCCCATGGACAACATTCCTCCAGGCTTTCCTGTCTTCTACCATCCCCCGGAGCTCATTTAGGCTGATGCTGACTGCTTTGGTGACTCCATCCAGCCACCTCATTCTCTGTCATCCCTTTCTTCTTTTGCCCTCAATCTTGCCCAGCATTAGGTTCTTCTCCAGTGAGTCCTCCCTTCTCATTAGGTGGCAAAGTATTTGAGTTTTATCTTCAGGATCTGTCCTTCTAAAGAGCAGTCACGTTTGATCACCTCTAGGACTGACCGGTTTGATTGCCTTGCAGTCCAAGGGACTTACAGGAGTCTTCTCCAGCACCATAGTTCAAAGGCCTTAATTTTTTGGTGCTCAGCCTTTCTTATGGTCCAACTTTCACAGCCATACATTGCAACTGGGAAAACCATAGCCTTGACTATACACACTTTTGTCGGCAGGATGATGTCTCTGCTAGGAACAAGTGTCTTTTAATTTCTTGGCTGCAGTCCCTGTCTGCAGTGATATTGGAGGCCAGGAAAATAAAATCTGTCATTACCTCCATTTCTTCCCCATCTACTTGCCAAGAATTGAGAGGGCCAGATGCCATGAGCTTAGTTTTCTTAATGTTGAGTTTCAGATATGGTTACACTGTATCATATACTGTTTTTCATATATAACTTTTTTATTTTTAAATAAACACCAACAGACAAAACACACACACAAAAAAAGACAAAACCATCTTCCATTACAAATTGTAGAAATTGTGTCCATTGGTTACAAAAACTTCCGTGCTTTCCTTCCTCAGTCATCACCTACAATTCATATCAAATCATATATTTTAAATCATATATATATATATATATATATATATATATATATATATATATATATATATATATATATATATATATATATATAACAAAGGCAACAGTAAAAATCTGGATGGTCTCTTATGACGAGCTGATGGACAGAGAATGGAAGTAGTGACCTTCCTCCCATATTTGGGCATACCAGGGGTTGTGACTTTAAATATATACCTTTCTCCCTGGCTCAGCTGATAACGGAGGACAGCCTGTGGCTTAGTGGTTAATACATCTGCCTAATATGCAATACAGCCCAGGTTCGAATCCCAGTAAGGGTATGGCTAGCTGATGAGAGCTAAATAGCTTGAAATAGATCTATACTAGTCTCCCTTTATTTATTTATCAGCACAAACACAACACACACACACACACACACACACACACACACACACACACATATATATATATATATATATATATATATATATATATACATACACACATATATATACACACATATATATATACACACATATATATACATACATATACATACATATACATACATATACATACATATACACACACACACACGTATGTATGTATGTATGTATGTATGTATGTATGTATGTATATTACTATCATCATACCTCAACCTTCATTTGACTATAATTGTTTTTACATCTTTTTATATAAAATATTCCAGATTTAAAGCAAAACCACATAATGGCATTCCATTAGCTTTTCCCAATATCATCCAGTAACATCACATCTTTACAACATGTTCTAAATAAAAATTGGTTATATTTAATAACAAAGTTTCTAAATCTCCTTTAGTAGTCACCATTTGCAATTTATATCAAATTTCATCTTATCAAACCAATACATATATATGCATTATTATCATTAGCAATCAATTATTTAACTGTATCCATTATCACCATATTATACATAATGCTCTAAATTTAACTAAATTTGACTTAATTTTTTATTATAAGCTTTCATTACATCAACCTGTGTCTTTCCAGTAATAGTGCAGTCTTATGTCTCTTGCCATTTGTGCCATTAGTATTCTGGTTATTTCCTTCATAAGTTTTGTATGGACTTCTCTTTGCAACTTATTGCTTATTGCATATCTTGAATAAGCTCGAAACCCTCCATCAGCTTATCTTTGGTTATCACTAGTGCTTCTGACAAAATTTCTCTCCTTAGTTCCATCAAATTCTTCTTTCTTTTCTTCTTCTATACTTTGAAATCTGGGGTAGAGCTCCAGTCCATCTATTTCCCCTTTCCATATTCCACTCTTTCCATTTCAGGACTTCCTGGGTGGGACTTACTGATGGTAGCAGCTAAACACAACTGCTCCCGTATTACCAGTGGCGTTATCTGTTAAGATGATCATCTATCAGACATCTGACAGACACCTTCCTCTTTGGGAAAAGAAGGGAAAGGAGAGAAGTTTTGTCAAGCAAATACCTTTCTGATCTTTGCAGCTTCTGTGTCTGTGAAGAGAAGGGGGGGCAGCTGAAGGCAGAACTGCTCCGCGCTTGAAATCTCCGGCTGCCTTGCAGCCCCAAGTAAGCTTCCCTCCCACTCAGTTCAAAGATTGAATTACCTGATTTCAAAACGAGCAGAATTCGTATGGGGGAGCATTAATTGTTTATTTAAATCTAGCTTCTTTGCTACAAGATCCTCTTCCGTTATTTTATCTATTTAAAGAGGTGTCTAAAATGGCGACGAGCCAGTTGAATTACTGACTAACATTGTTTATCTAATTATACGGATTTTCAAAACTTCAAAGAAAGGGAGTGAATTTCGCCTCACAGTTGGCCAGCAGATCTTTACTAATTAGTTTCACTTTTAAAGTTTTAAAAGACTCTTTACTAATATAGAGACATTCAAAACAGAGGTGAATATGCTGAACTGTTTCATTACAATGCTAATTTTTTGAAACCTTCTGCAAACTTTCTGCAAAGTTCTACGAAGTTTATAAAAAAAAAGAAGGGAGGAACAGCCGGCTAGCAGTTTCTTATTAATTAGTTTCATTTCTCTGAAGAGTTTACAAGATTTTCCTCTTATCAACTTTGCTAATATATATTTCTGATATAGAGAAGTCCAAAATGGCACTGAATATGCCGAGCTGCTTCGTTACAATGCCTTTTTTTTCTGAAACCCTTTGAAAAATCCTAAAGAGCTAACAAAGGGGTGATTTAATACCTTTTTTCTCATGAGCTGCATAGCGAGCCAGTAGAGTTTGATTAATTGCTTGAAGATAAGACTTATAATGGCATCAAAATTAAATCCTGGGCTGAAACCTCCTCCTAGAAGCACATCCTCCATACCTGGCACAAAGTTGCAGCCTCCACCCTCTATGCCCCCTACTGGAGATTTGCTAACGAAAGAACTTTTTTTGGAAACTTTTAGAGAATTTAGAGAGCAGAATTTAGAAACTTTTAGAGAATTCAGAGAGGAGATAAAAGAGGAGATAAAAGAGTTTAAGGCGGACTTATATGATAAACTTGATACTAGGATTGCCAAAATAAATGATGATATGCTGGGACTTGTAACTGTATTGACAGAACATGTTTCTGGAATTGAAGATAATCTAGAGATTCTTAATGAAGCTAATACCAATTTGACATCTAAAACTGAGGTGGTGCAACAAAAAGTTGAAAACGCTGAAAAACAAATTAATATGATACAGTACAGACAGATGGAGCTTGCATTAAGAGTCGGGGCTGCGCGAAGACAAACAGAATTTGAAACAGATTTTTTCAGAGGCTTTTGACCGTCTGGTGGGAAGACCGGGGTCCAACTATGACTGGCAGATTGATAAAATTTATCGCGTTAATTCTTGGGCGGCAAAACAGAAGCAACTCCCCCGAGATGTAGTTACATACTTCGCCACAAGAGAGTTCAGAAACATGATACTACAAGAGTCCTATAACACCAGGCTTCAAATTGGCGGCCAGGATTTGATTGTCTTGAAAGAAATACCACCTCAAATGCTAAGAGCCAGGAGAGATTATGCCTTTCTAGTGGAAGAACTCAGAAACCGTCAGATACAGTATAGATGGGATGTGCCATTTGGTATTATAATTACATTTGACAAGCAAAGATATTGTCTCAACTCTGTATAGAAAGCTCGAGATTTCTATCATAATATTCTGAAGGTGGAACACCCTGCACCATCTGGATCTGGAGAAAGATCACAAGAAGGACAAGATAGACAGCAAACTACACAACTACCAGACAAGACGCACCATCTCCCCTTCCCGGAAGGGCAAGGTGTCATGGAACAAAGACCTAGCCGTATGACTACCAGACAAATGGAAAAACAAGCTACAAAGCAACAACCTCAACAATCACCGGCCATTGATCAAGGAGTCACAGCAACAAGCTCAGAAGCCATGGGAGGAGCTAGGCCAAAGGTTAAACAGGCCATGCAGGAGGCTCTAAAAAAGCTTCAGGCAACCAAAGATGACAACTAAGATTTTGACATGGAATGTCAATGGACTAAACTCTCCACAGAAGAGAAAGAAAATATTTCACTATCTTAAACAGTTCAAGAATGATATAATTTGTCTGCATGAAACTCATATCAAATCAACTGATCAAAAATATTTGTTTAACCCCAAACTTGGTCAACATTTTGTGACCTCTGCTACGGAAAAGAAAAATGGTATAGTTGTATACTTAAGAAGAGACATTAAGGCTGAACTAATTGAAGCAGATCCCTTTGGAAGATATATCACGCTAGACCTAATCTTAGAAGAGAAAAAGACATTACTTTTGGGAATTTATGCTCCTAATCAACAGCAAGACAGATTCTATAGAAATCTTCATGCTAAATTAGTACAGTGGGACTATAAGTCTTGTATACTATTGGGTGACTGGAACGGCGTGATTGACACTAAAAGAGATAAGAAGACCTCTCGCCAAATACTAAAATGCGAGCTAAGCTACCCAAACCTTTTTTTGACATGATGGACGACTTTGAATTGAGAGATATTTGGGGAGAAAGAAACGCAGAGGAATATGATTTCACCTTCTTTTCTGATAGACATCAATCCTTTTCAAGGATTGATTTTATACTAATCACTAATGATTTACTTTGTAGGGTGAAGAAGACAAAGATTGCGGTGAGGGTCCTTTCGGATCATAACCCAGTTTGGGTGGAATTGGGAAGGATAGTGCAGGCAAGAAGGTCTTGGAGGCTGAATGAAAACTTATTCAGATATGAAAAGTACATTAATGATTGTAAAAAATTGTTATCTGAATACTTTGTTCTGAATATGAATAAGGGTACACCTATGGAATTTGTATGGGATGCAAGCAAAGCATATATGAGAGGAGTACTGATGAATATAAACAAAATACATAGACATAAACAAGGGCTAAAACGAAAAGAATTGGAAGAGGAAATTAAAGGGAAAGAGTTGGAGTTAACATTGAATCCAGGTGATACAAAGGTTAAGGAAGCAATTACCATATTAAAATCCCAATTTGATATGTTGATCTCTGACCAGGTAGCCACTGGTTTATTATATACAAAACACAACACTTTTTGTAACGCAAATAAACCGGGCAGATGGTTAGCTTATCAGATTAAAAAAAAAGAAAAATTTGAAATGTACCCAAATTGATTTATAGAGGGAAGGAGGTGTTTCAACAGGAGGAGATTCAAAAGGCATTTCGGGAATTTTTTACAGAATTGTATAAAGGGGACAAAATTAAGGGTTTAGATATAGACAAATACTTAGATAAAGAGAAAATACCCCTAGTTAGAGAAGAGTACAGGCAAAAGTTGAACCAACCAATAACCTCAGGGGAAATCTTGCAGGTAATTAAGCAACTAAAGTTAGGGAAAGCGCCAGGCACAGATGGCTTGACAGTGGTTTACTATAAAAATTTACAGTTAGAAATGGTAAAACCTCTTAGAGAACTATTTAATAAAATCCAAATGTAAGGTAAAGTGCCCCCATCTTGGAAGACAGCGTTTATATCTTTGATACCCAAAGAAGATCAAGATACTACCCAACCAAAAAATTACAGACCTATCTCATTACTTAATGTAGATTATAAAATTTTTACTAAAATACTAGCAAATAGGTTAATGGTGGTTATTCAACAATTGATGCATACCGACCAAACAGGTTTTATACAGGGGAGACAGATGAAGAGTAATGTTAGACTAATTATTAATGCATTAGAATATTTGGGAAAGAACAACCAAATTCCTGCTGCATTCATATTTCTGGATGCTGAGAAGGCCTTTGATCGAGTTAACTGGCAATTTCTGTTGAAGATATTGCAAAAAATGCAGATAGGAGATAGCTTTTTACAGTCAATTAAAGCAATATACCAACAGCAAACAGCTCAAATCATAGTCAACGGAAGTTTAACAGACCCTTTTCAAATCGGAAAAGGTACAAGACAGGGCTGTCCTTTGTCCCCACTATTGTTCATTATAACTTTGGAAGTATTGTTAAATAAAATACGGGGCTTGGATGGTCTAAAAGGGATCAAGATTAGGCAGCAAGAATATAGAGTCCACGCTTTTGCGGATGATTTGGTCATAATATTGGAACAACCGCAGGAATCTAGTATGGTTTTAATGAATACGATTAATCAATATGGTCAAGTGTCTGGTTTTAAAATAAATTTAGGAAAAACAAAAATATTAGCTATAAATATGAATACTAAACAAAAGGAAGAATTAGGAGGGATGCTAGAATGTGAGGTAGTCAAAAAAGTCAAATATCTTGGGGTTAATATTTTAGCCTCAAACGGGAAATTATATAAGCACAATTATGAACCACTTTGGCGGAATATACAGATAGAGATGAAAAAATGGGAGAAATTGCACTTATCCTTGTTGGGCAGGATAGCGGCAGTGAAAATGAACATCTTACCAAAATTTTTATTTCTTTTTCAAATGTTACCTATACTTTAAAATGATGCGAATCTTTTAGAATGGCAGAAGGGTATCAACAAATTTGTATGGGCCGGAAAGAAGCCGAGGGTAAAGATGAAAATAATGCAAGATGTACGCGAGAGAGGAGGCTTGAAATTACCTAACCTAAAATTATATTATGATGCAGTGGCGCTATCCGCAATTAGTGATTGGACCCATTTAACCAATGATAGAATACTGAATATTGAGGGGACAAAAAATCGGATAAGAATTTTAAAAGTCATATCTTAAGAAATGCTTTACTGCGGGTCTGGAAAAAATATCAATATAAACTAAATGACAATTTACCCATGTGGGCAATTCCTAGACATGCAATTGAAAATATGAATATAGCACAAAAACAGGATAGAACCACCTACAGACAACTTCTCACTTTGGAAAGGGGGGGTTCTACAACTAAAATCTTTATAGGTATTGAAAGAGGAGAAGGTAGTTCAAACATGGTTCCAGTATGGCTAATTACAGGCCAGGTGGAAAATAGACCAAAAAGCTGGTTTTATCCAAGTTGAGGATAATTTGTTTAAACAAATAAGAGATCAAAGTTTAATGCATATAAAGAGGATATATAATGTACTAATACAGATGGATTCGGAAACAGAATTAGTTAAAGATTGTATAATAAAGTGGGCTCAAAATATTGAAGAACCCATAATGTTGGACACATGGGAAAGAATATGGGTAAGAAATGTGAAATTCACACAAGCACAAAACCTGAGAGAAAATTTTTATAAGATGTTTTATAGATGGCACTTAGATCCTAAAAAGCTGGCTTCTATGTATCCGAATGTACAGCCTAAATGTTGGAGATGTCGTTCTCTCGATGCTACATATTTTCATATATGGTGGACTTGTCATAAGGTTAAGGCATTTTGGATAAAAATGGGGTGGATTATGCAAAATATTTTTAAAAGAAGGATAAAGTTTACTCCTAAGTTATTTTTACTAGGTATATGTACTGACTTTACAGCGGTAGAGACTTATTTGGTTCTGCACCTAATAACAGCAGCAAGACTGTTGGTGGCCCAATACTGGAAGAAGGAAGACCTTCCTACAACTCAGGAATGGACATTGAAAGTTACAAACCTAGCCGAGATGGCTGAAATATCGGCATATCTTAAAGACCATTCAAATGAGAGATATAAACGAGACTGGAAAAAATGGATTGACTATATACAAAACAAATATGGGACTAAGAAATTACAGATAGCCTATGTTTAAGATTAGGAATAATCTAAACTGCTCAAAGTTAGTGCAACAGGAAGAAGCGGAGTTCAATGCAGAGATGTTATTAACTTCTTTTTTTTATTTCCTTTGTCTTAATATATTTTAGACTGTGTTTGTTAAAAATCTATACCGTGTACGGGCTCTGGGAAGTCGGGGGGAAGGGAGGTGGGGTGTTAGGGGGGAGGGGGGAGGGGGATATATAGTATGTGTTAGATTTCAAAGTAACGTGACTGCACTTGTATACTGTTGCTCTTTAATTCCACTGTAAAAATAGGACAAGCTTAATATATTAATAGATAGTAGAAATACACCGAAGGGAGGAGTAGAGGGATAGAAGAAAGAGGGGTAGAGAGGCTGGGAGAGAGGATTGGAGGGAGGGTGAGAAGGAAGGGAGGGAGTGTACCGAGAGAGAGGAGTGGTAGAGGGGGAGGGAAAGTATGGTAGAGGGGAATGATGGAGGGAAGATGGAAAGTTGGAGGGGGGTGAAAGAAAGGGTGTATGGAGGGTCGAAGAGGTGCATTGGGTTTCTATTTTGGGGGGTATTGTTGGCAAGAGGAATGGCTGTGTTTATTGTTTAATGTTATATGGCCCCGGTTATGCACAGTATATATGTGACTGTACGAAAATGAAAATGGAAAATAAAAAACACATTTACATATTCCACTCTTTCCATTTCCAACCACACTCAGTTCACTGTCAGTATCAACAATTTTCTTGTCTATTTGTTTATTTTTTCCTTCAGTTTTTAGAACTCTGACCTCCACTTTCTTCATTTGATGAACATCCTCAATTTTTTGATCAAATTTTACTGTTCTATGATCTATGTTCTCCAATCTCTTTCTCTGTTATTTCTAATAATTTTTGAATTTCAAACATAGTCTTTTGCAATGTTAAGGTTTCTTTTTCATGTTTCACCATTCTTCCAACTTGTAAACCCTGCCACTCTGGCATTCAAAACTTTTTATTAAATTTTAATCAAGTTCATTTACAATCTTTCAAGACAAGGCTTTGTTTTCACTCCACTCCAGCTGCCAATAAAGCTCGCGAAGAGCACCTGTATAAACAACCCATGCTCTTCTCACTATCACTCTCTAACAAGCTGAGGAACCTTGAAATGCAAAGTCAAATTATCAAAGAGAAAAAAGAAAAGACAATATTTCCAAGCCTTCCAAGCCTCCAGCCTCCAAGTGGCAGTGTTACTTCCTTTCCCTCTGTTATTACAGCCCTCTGTATATTCCTTTTATATCTTGTTTATATTCCGGACATAAAGAAAACAAAATTCTTAAATGGAGCAAAAAAAAAAAAAAACAACCCATCCAATCCAGCATTATAAAAATAAGGAAAAAAAATTAACCCATAAGTATATAAAAAAAGAATATAAATAAGTAGAAGAAGAAAAACTAATCAGTTCAATTTAAAGAATAGGAAACATTTGCAAAAGTTTCATCAGTAAAAGAAATTTTTTTTAAAAAAAAGGATAACACACTGTCTAATGTAGCTTAATTTCGCCACTTACTCTCTTCTGTTTTCAAATTTAATTTAGCTTTATTTTTGTGGGGTGGTGGTGTCTTTTATAATAATAAGATTTCCTCACCAAATGGACACACTTTCTCTTTCCGTTTTCGTCCCATTCCGGAGCTGTCCCAACTTCAGCAACTTCAATGGCTGCGCTTCTGTCACCAGCAAAAAGAGATTATCCTGGATCAGTCAGGGACTTTGCAGTGTCCCTGAGATCAGCAGGATGCACTCTTCCCTGTCACTGTCACTTTGGGACGGTTTAGGTCCAAAAGGACCATCCAGCGGCAAAAGTATCAACTGCGATCTTGGCGCCCCAAGATCGCACGTCATGTCATCGCGATGTCAGATCCTAACTGGCCTACACTGTGTCATTATTGATGTAAATACAATATCAATGTGATTAAACAAGCCACAAAATAACATACTAAAATTGTTATTTAATGTATTAATTAAAATTATTTTAATGGTTATTAAGACGACATTATAAAATATTTGTGTGGCAGAATATAGTCCTCATGGACCACAGATTTTGCAATCAGTGATTCTGAACAAAGCTGAGTAACAGAATGCATGTTTTCTGTGTAAAAAGTCCCAGATTTAAAAATGTCTATGCTGGGCTGAAGGAAAAGAAAATCCCCTTTAAAAATCTGGAGAATCTCTGCTAATTCAGGGCCACATTACTATAAGATGGATAGGATGATCCAGATAGCTGGCAACAATGCAGATTTACATCATTGCATTTATTTCCAGAACAGGTAAAATATTTCAACACTCTTGAGCTCTTGGCTACATTAATGTTACTGAAGATTCAACTGTACCAGATGGTGCTTAGAAACTTCAATAGATAATCTCTTCTAATGTTTACAAAAGATAATATTCTAAAAGGCAAATGAAATCAGCATAAAAGTTGATGATTTTAACCTCAAAGTGCCATACTAACTCCAATGAAGGCATTGTAATTGCTGTTATTTCTGGCAAAATAAGTTTAAATGCCTCAATGCCAACTCATCAGGTGGCAACAATAAATGGAAACATCTTGAATTTAAAATGGAATGGTCTTAAACGTCCGGAAATTAATACTTGAAGCAAAAGTCTTAGTATTATCAAATTCATAATGCACGTCCAAGAAATAGCAATCAGACTAATGATCATTGAAGATATTGCAAATCACATCTTTGGAAAGTATTCCAAAGTAATAAAATTCATTCTTACTGACTTTTGTGTATTATAGTTGCTGCTTCACAAATAAAATTTAAAGTTAAAACCTTAAACAAAATTGGAATCCTATGCATGTCCTCAATAGTGAGTAAAGTTCTCTATCCAATCTTAGAAAGTTGTTGTGCTATAGAAACTGGAATTATTGATTACTCACACAGACTAGTTGTCAATAGAGAATGATTCTTCTATATAAACTTGTAAATGAAAAATAATTCAATACTAAGCAAAGTAAGTTGCAAATTAAGCAGTTTGTTACACATATTTCACTTTCCCATAACCGTGATTGATCAGATAGATTATAATCCAGTTAAAGGCAAAAGTACTTTCAACCTAAATCCTGAAGTCAATAAGCCACTAAGTTTACCCCTACCATTTTATTTTTATCCAACATAATAATCTAAATTGCAATAACAATGAAAAGTTCATAAACAGAAAGACAACATGTTTCTTTCGGCCAATTTCTACCCAAACCTCCTCCCTCCCACCCTCCCACCCTCCCTATCCTTTCTTTCTTTCTTTCTTTCTTTCTTTCTTTCTTTCTTTCTTTCTTTCTCTTCCTTGAAGTTACTCTTTACTCCTGGCAACTGCCTGGAAAAAACCTTCTAGTTTCATCATAAGATTTCAGAAGTACCATTGCTAGCTTGGTGACTTTTGACTCTTCCTGAGTCCTAAGAAAATATTCCTTTCAGGGGTTCTGAAAAATTTGCAGGGACTGTCCAGGCAACCTCTGAGAAATAGACATGATTGAATGCAAGACAAAAATGTTTAGTTACGTAGTAAGGCAAGGCAAGGGAAAGCTAATAAAGGAGGTATTATAGATAATTATCTTATGTAACTTGAAACAAAGTAAAAGTAATATCAAATTTATCTTAAAAAGGTTATGATAGGCATATTGAAATAAGGCTCAAAATGTTTCATTTTGAATGACAGTAATTGATGCCTTATCCTAGCTGTCAACTGCCTCTCAGGATAAGCATATAGGAAATGACTGAGCAATGAACAAGGTGATCTTCCATTGTCAATGCTTGGGTAAATCTTTTCTTCAAGCTCGGAATGTGCAATGAATCCTCACTGAAGAATTAAAAATGGCTCATGGTTTGACTTATCTCCTATTTAATGATGCTAATTATAGATAGTATATGCATGTGTGTCAGGAGTTGAAAATACACTTTTTTCTCAGTATATCTATCATGCTGCTTAGAGGTTACATTGAAATAATACTGACGTCTGATTTATCAATGAGGTTAACTGATACCATTTGTAACTACAATATACACAGATACTAAACCTTTTGGTCTTATTCTGTCAGATTTATGCCCTAGAAAGCAAAAGGAAGCACACATGGAATTCCTTTCATCAGTATATCCCCCCAAAAAGAGCCGAGGTGGCGCAGTGGTTAGGGTGCAGTACTGCAGGCCACTTCAGCTGACTGTTATCTGCAGTTCAGTGGTTCTAATCTCACCGGCTCAAGGTTGACTCAGCCTTCCATCCTTCGGAGGTGGGTGAAATGAGGACCCAGACTGTCAGCAATATGCTGACTCTGTAAACCGCTTAGAGAGGGCTGAAAGCCCTATGAAGCGGTATATAAGTCTAACTGCTATTGCTATTGCTATTGCTAAATCCTTCTAAAAGGCAATTCTGACTGTTGTGTATTGAATAGCAATACAGGATTGTCTAGATTTGGTAATGTCACTTTTGCTACTGATTCCAGAAAGAATTAACATTCACTGCTGAGACAAAGCATTAGGAAATAAAATATTTTTTCTTAAAAAATAAAGAAATAATTCTGTCTCACGAAACATTTTCAGTAGAAGTATAGTAGTGAAATATCACTGCTGTGAAAGCCAGTTTGGCCTCCTGGCCTAAAGTTTGATAACTCAATTTGAGTCTATCCCCAGTCTCTTTTCTGTCCAACTAACACCACAGATTTATTGTTAATGGTAATAGTATAAATGTTATTTATCTCACTTGAGATCAAGAAAGAAGATGAGTTATAAACAAAAACATTTTATTTAAATAAATAAAAGATTGATTGATCTGATTAAATATTGAATATAGAATAATATTTATTTATTTGATTGATTTCTATTGCCACTCATCTCAACAAATGACTCTATGTTACTATAATGTGATAGAAACTTTATAGTTTGGCTTTATTTATTTATTTATTTATTTATTTATTTATTTATTTATTTACCACATTTATATGCCACCCAATCCCAAAGGACTCCGGGCGGCTTAGGTGATTAATGACATTTACTCTCTGTCTAATTAGAAGTAACTCCTACTTATTTTATTAAAATTAATCTCCAAATAAAGCTGAATCCTATTGTCAGCATTCCAAATATCATGCAGAATTTAATCAGAGTCCAAGGCAAAATGATCCTTAAAGTTCCAATTTAATAAGACAGACATCTTAGCACACCTGTGTAATCCCAATTCTAAAGAGCTTCCTGGTATTCCACCCAGTTAAAAGTTCATGATCTTGTCCCCACACCCACAAATCCATCACATAGTCCACTTCTAGCATCTCCATCCAGCTGGTTCCGGTCAGGTGCAGAGGTGTGGAAACAAAAGATGACCTTGGGCTTCTAGAAAGGAATGACAAAAACACATTCCACAATTCTACTCCTTTCTATTCCCCCTCCCAATTACTACACTAATGAAACAGCATAATGAAATAATAGAGAGTGTGGCAGGCCAAAGATCCTAAAAAGGAATATGACTGCAGGCCTGACAGGCAGCCTCTCCTCAGAAGAAAAACTTTTCCTGAAAAGAGAACAACATAAAACTTAACATAACAAAATTAACCATTTCTTCCCCCTTCCCAGGGGGACCCTTTGGCTTATCGGGAAACTTCTCATGGAATTGTTTTACTAACTTCTCCACTTTTAAGTTCAGGCTTTTCACCCAAGTAGCTTCAGACAAAGGCTAACCCTTCCAATGCACTAAATACTGTAAGTGACCCCTATACAGCCTGGAATCTATGATTTTTTCCACCTCAGATTGTGTTTCCCCTTCTATCAATACAGGAGGAGAAAAAGCTTGGGTGTATGGTCTTATGCTAGACCCAATTATGGCTTCAACAAGCTACAATGAAATTTGGGGTCAGTTTTCCCTAGACTTCTGGGTAGACTGAGTTGAACTGTAAATGGGTTAACTATATTCAATATTGGGAATGGATCTAGAAATTTTGGACCAAATTCCCTGCTAGGCATTCATAATCTTATGTATTTGGTAGACACAGAAACTTTGTCTCCCACACGGAAGGGGGGTTGGAGCGAGTGATGTTTATCAGCTTGCTTCTTGTATGCTTCTGCCACATCTGCCAGAGCTTTCTTCATATTTTCCCATCCTTTCTTTAGTGTGTCCATCCATTCATTCAGAGACATGAAGGAGGGAGGTTCTCTAGGCAACTCAGGCATGGCAACAAATTAGTTTAGTTTAGTTTTGGTTTATTTGTATGCCGCCCTTCTCCAGGAGGGACTCAGGGCAGCGAACAACTCAAAGGGGAAAGGGAACATAAACAACAGTACACATAATTAAAATACACGAAAATCACACAGCCATACCAGTCGAGAGGGGAGGGGAACTCATCAACCCCAGGCCTGCCGGCACAGCCAGGTTTTGACGGCTTTCCGGAAGGCCTGGAGAGAGGTGAGGGTCCGGATCTCCGCGGGGAGTTCATTCCAAAGGGCCGGAGCTGCTACAGAGAAGGCCCTCCCCCGGTAGTAGCCAGATGGCATTGGCTGGTGGACGGAACCTGGAGGAGGCCGACCCTGTGAGATCTGACGGGTCTTTGGGAGGTAATTGGCAGCAGGCGTTCTCTCTTGCCACTGGTAATCTGGAAAGGAGTTAATTAAGTGCAGCTGTGGACCATGCCATTGTACGCCACTTCGCCAAAAGGTAGCAAGTCTGACCACTTGTCTTGCTGATAGTCCACATAATACCAGATGTATTGTTCCACCACCGCATTGGCCACCTCTGCTGCGCAATTCATGCTGGGATGAACCTCTGAGCTCAGTTCTTGTGAGGACCCAATGGACCTCAGAACCTCTCTCCAAAATTTGGCTGTGAACAGGACTCCGCGGTCTGAAATGATACTCTTGGGCACTCTGTGCAGGTGATAAATGTGTTTCACAAACATTTTCGCTAATTTAATTGCGGACAACAGCCCATAGCAAGAGATGAAATGCGCTTGCTTGGAAAACAAATCAGTAACTGTCCAGATTATCCTATTTCTGCTGCTTTATGGGAGACCACGATGAAGTCCATTATGACCTCTTTCTATGGTTGGTTTGGTCTGGACACTCGTTGTAGTAGTTCAGGGGACTTCTTCGGCAGTGTTTTCATTGTTGCGCAAGTAGTACAGCTTTTTACGTAATCTTCCACCTCCGTTTTCATCTTTGATGTCTGGTGAGGTGGAGTGTTTTTAGGAATTTTAAGTGGCCTTCTAGTTCTGCTTCATGGCTTTGCTGTAGAACTTCCAGCCTCAACCTTACGGGGACATACAGTTTGGAACCCTTCCAGGCTAATCCATTTTCCATCGTTAGGATATTCTGGTTATTGGTCTGTTGGGAGCACCAATTTCATAGTTGTCATCAGCTTATCCTGGCTTCAGTTAGTGACTTGGGCTGTCTTTTGGTGGGAGGAAGAAATGATGGGGTGAACAACTTCTCCCTTTCTACTGTCGTACTGTGGTTTTCTCGACAAAACATCCCCCAACAAGGGTTTTGGTACTTGTTGGATCCCTGGGTTTTTTGTTTCTGCTGCAGGTGCTGCAGGTTCTGGGCTCTTGGATTCAATTGTCCCTGGGTGGCCCTTTTCTTCCACCTGTGGTAGCAGGCCAAATGCAATCATCAGTTTCCTACCGCTGTCTTCCCACTTTATTGTAGGCTTCCACTTGTCAAGTCATGCAATCCCCAAGATAATATATTCTGGCATCTCAGGAGCTATAACAAATGAGAGAACCCATAAATCCATCACATGGTCCAATCTTCTTTGGCCACGCTGGCATCTCCACCCAGCTGGTTCTGGTCAGGTGCAGAGGTGTGGAGACAAAAGATAACCTTGGGTTTCTAGAAAGGAATGACAATAACACATTCCACAATTCTACTCCTTTCTATTTCCCCTCCCAATTACTACACTAATGAAACAGCATAATGAAATAATAGAGAGTGTGGCAGGCCAAAGATCTTAAAAAGGAATATGACTGCAGGCCTGACACCTATATTGAGTATTATTAATAATAATTTCTATCCATGTAAGACTGTTCACAAAATTCTGGTGTACATTGCAGAGTATGGATTAGATTCAGTTTTAGCCATTATTTTGGTATACTAGTTTAAATCAGTGCTATTTAATTAATTAATTTAAATTAATTTACCATTGATTTCAGTTCCTGTGCTGTTAACATGACTGTATGAATATACAGTTGATTTACTTTTGGAATATATCAGACTTTTTAAAAAATCAGAAATAATTTAAAAAAATGTAATTGCTAATGTTTTTTTTTAAAAAATAGTTATGTTAGTTTTCTGTCATGCATGCAGGGATGTGCAGTCACTAGAGGCAGGGAAGGCGTGGCCTCACCAGTCATGAGGAAAAGGAAAGAATTTTAAAGAATTTTTTTTTAAATAATTAAAGCCAAGGTAGTTGCTACCAGATTCACAGTGACTTGGAACAGTGCTTAACTATAGGCGGAGGCCAGAGAAATAGGGGCCTCCTGTGCATAAGCAATTTTTCGCCTTTTAAGAGTTAAGCAAGGGTTAACAAGGAAAAAATTTCATATGCAAAGGAGGCACGTGTTCTCTCGCCTCCTGTAGAGGGCATTTTTAGAGGCTTTTTAGAGTTCTCTGGGAGCAACTAGCTCAGTCTGACTCAGAGCTCTGGCCTTTCATGAGGGCAGGCAGAAGCAGAGTTGAAATTGTCTCTGAAACAGCTGGAAAAGGTGCGTGTGTGGGGAGGGGGGAGAAATTCAAAAAGTTTGATCGGAAGGCAGCAGGGGAAGGTGTGGGTATGGCAGAGGAGCTGCTTTCAAGCCTTTGGAAAATATATCCAATCCAACTTCTGTGTTTGTGTTTGTTTGAGAGTGAGTGAGTGAGAGGGATCCAATTTGATGCCAGAAGGGCTTTGCAGGAAGAAACGCGGCTTGAGGCGCAATGATGGTCCTGGCTGTGGGGCACACGCCCATTAAATGCCTCTCTTGGTTCCCTCCTCCTCCTCCTTCTCCGTCCACAGCCTGCACAATGTTGCTGCCATAGGCCGAGAGCTGCCACCGAAGCTGCTGCACAGCTGAGAGAGGGAGAGCGCGAAAGCAGAGGCAGGGCGCCAAGCTTTGGTTAAGGCAGGCAAGGGAAACCGCAAGCCGAAAGGAAGTCTTGCTGGGAAGATGCAGCAGCAGGGCTTTAAAGGGCTCCCCCCTCCCCAGCCAGCCAGCCAGCCCACCCAGCCCATTCCTCCCCCACCACTACTGTGTCCAACAGGCCAGGTGTCTCACGTTTATGGCGGACATAAACACGAGACACCTGGCCTGTTGGGACACAGCGGCAAGAACGTCCCTGCCGCCTCCGCACTCCGCCGCCTCGCCCCCCTGCCTCCTCTGACCCCACCGCTGTGAAGAAAGAAAAAAAACACACACACCTCACAATAAAAAAATTACAAATTAAATTACAATAAATTTGAATCCCCCCCTCCCTCCGTCGGATCCACCTTTTCCAGCTGTGGAAACTCTCTCAACTCTCCTCTTGTCCGCCCAACGTAAGCGTGCTCAACATAAGCGTGCTCATAAGGCATGATTCGCTGCTCCCCGATCAGGAGGCGGGAGAATCAGTGCCTCTTTTGCATATGAAAGTTTTTGCTTTTTAACTCCTCCTTAACTTTTAAAAGGCGAACAATATCTTAGGCAAAAGAGGCCCCGAGTTCTCTGGCCTCCTCCCATAGTTAACACTGAGAGCAGACACCAAGCCACTGTGACTTTGAATCTGGTAGCAACTACCCTGGCTTTAATTATTTAAAAAAAATATTTAAAATTCTTTCCTTTCCCTCAGGAGACTGGTGAGGCCCCGCCTCCCCTGCCTCTAGTGACTGCACGTCCCTGCCTATGTGGCATCTAAAATATATTCTTATATGTTATTGTTCAGTAATATTGAACAATATTACTTGAAGATTAATAAAAATGTGTAATTTATCTAATTCTGTGATACAGAAAAGAACATACAACAATGTTAACATTTACAAGAAATGTAATCACTTTCATCACTTTCATTCTGTCAAAAACACTGAGAAACTTTAAAATGTTTGGAGAACAGGGAGGATGCAAACAGGTTCTATAAATATGTTAATATTACTGAGTATGCTTAACCTGATGATTAAGGGAAGATTATAACTGTGCAATGATTCAGTAGTTAAAATAGTGAATGTGAGATCTGACATGGTGACCTCTTTTTACTTGCTCCAACTCCTGCCTAGCAGTTTGAAAGAATGCAAATACAAATAGATAAATGCTTACCTCCAATGGGAAGGTAACAGCATTCTGTGTGCCTCAGCATGCTTGGCCATATGACTGAGTGTCTTTGGACAATGCTGGTTTCCTTGGCTAAGAGATGGAGCTGCCCCCTAGAGATTTTTTTGCTATTCTAAAAGCTTTGTTCCTTCCTTCTCTCTCTATTTCCCCTTTTCTTTTATATGAAAAACTAAATAAAAGATTTAACCCATAAAACCTGAAAAATATTAACTGCATTCATTAATAGAAGACAAGTGTGAAGCTTGCATGAGAACTTGGAATACTTCTGAATCATTCACAGCCCAACACACTAGTAGGAAGAGTTATTTAGCAAAAAAGAAAGAAAAAGTTGTGCTGGGAAAATTGAAAACTTTCTCCCTCGATTAGACACATTTTAGAAGAAGCTGGACTATTGTTGTTGTAGATTTTACATTTATCACTATTTTCAACTCTGCGTAAGTTTGGAAGAATCAAGAAGATGATTTCTAGCTCACACCCATTATCTAGGTTAGTTTGCCTTGTCTGAAACTATTGAATCTTCTGGTCTGCTGGGTTGCTTACTGGAGCTGCTCCCATCTTACACACACATCATTCCGACCAGGGGTGGGTTTCAAAAATTGTTCGAACCACCTCTGTGGGCGTGGCCTCCTTTGTGGGAGTGGCTTGCCGCCCATGTGACCGGATGGGAGTGGCTTGCCACCCATGTGACCGGATGGGAGTGGCTTGCCGCCCATGTGACCGGATGGGAGTGGCTTGCCACCCATGTGACCGGATGGGAGTGGCTTGCCGCCCATGTGACCGGATGGGAGTGGCTTGCCGCCCATGTGACCGGATGGGAGTGGCTTGCCACCCATGTGACCGGATGGGAGTGTCCAAGACGATGTCACTGAATTCTTTCCCCCAACTACAATATGATTAAAATAAGTACAAAAACAATAAAAGAGCTACTTACAGATGGAAGATGCCTGTTCTTGCCAGTCTTCAGAATCACGGACTCCAATGAATGGGCTGCACAAAGAGAAGACACAGAAAGCAAGACTTTAATTGCATGCACTGCATTGGGATGAAACCAGCACACAAAATAATAGAAAAGGAAAATTACTCTCCTTTTTTGCATCTTCTGCACCACCACCTCACCATCATGCTCCAAAAACCTGCACAAAGGACAGACACAGAAAGCAAGACTTTAATTGCATGCACTGCATTGGGATGAAACCAGCACACAAAATAATAGAAAAGGAAAATTACTCTCCTTTTTTGCGTCTTCTGCACCACCACCTCACCATCTTGCTCCAAAAACCTGCACAAAGGACAGACACAGAAAGCAAGACTTTAATTGCATGCACTGCATTGGGATGAAACCAGCACACAAAATAATAGAAAAGGAAAATTACTCTCCTTTTTTGTGTCTTCTGCACCACCACCTCACCATCTTGCTCCAAAAACCTGCACAAAGGACAGACACAGAAAGAAACGCCTTGATTGCTCGCACTTTACTATCTCAAGGAGGAAGACAACAGAGAGCACACCACACCCAGCAATAAAGACAGGTACTTACAGGGGAAGCATCGCTGGCTTGCCGGTCTTCTGCACACCACCGTATTACAGTTAGGTTGAGGTTGATTGGCTTTGCTTGGCTCCAAAAACCTGCACAAAGGAGAGACACGGAAAGAAACGCCTTGATTGCTGGCACTTCACTATCTCAAGGAGGAAGACAAGACAGAGCACACCACACCCAGCAATAAAGACAGGTACTTACAGCGGAAGCATCGCTGGCTTGCCGGTCTTCTGCACACCACCGTATTACAGTTAGGTTGAGGTTGATTGGCTTTGCTTGGCTCCAAAAACCTGCACAAAGGAGAGACACAGAAAGAAACGCCTTGATTGCTGGCACTTCACTATCTCAAGGAGGAAGACAAGACAGAGCACACCACACCCAGCAATAAAGACAGGTACTTACAGGGGAAGCATCGCTGGCTTGCCGGTCTTCTGCACACCACCGTATTACAGTTAGGTTGAGGTTGATTGGCTTTGCTTGGCTCCAAAAACCTGCACAAAGGACAGACACGGAAAGAAACGCCTTAGTTCCTGGCACTTCACTATCTCAAGGAGGAAGACAAGACAGAGCACACCACACCCAGCAATAAAGACAGGTACTTACAGCGGAAGCATCACTGGCTTGCCGGTCTTCTGCACACCACCGTATTACAGTTAGGTTGAGGTTGATTGGCTTTGCTTGGCTCCAAAAACCTGCACAAAGGAGAGACACAGAAAGAAACGCCTTGATTGCTGGCACTTCACTATCTCAAGGAGGAAGACAGAGCACACCACACCCAGCAATAAAGACAGGTACTTACAGGGGAAGCATCGCTGGCTTGCCGGTCTTCTGCACACCACCGTATTACAGTTAGGTTGAGGTTGATTGGCTTTGCTTGGCTCCAAAAACCTGCACAAAGGACAGACACGGAAAGAAACGCCTTAGTTCCTGGCACTTCACTATCTCAAGGAGGAAGACAAGACAGAGCACACCACACCCAGCAATAAAGACAGGTACTTACAGCGGAAGCATCACTGGCTTGCCGGTCTTCTGCACACCACCGTATTACAGTTAGGTTGAGGTTGATTGGCTTTGCTTGGCTCCAAAAACCTGCACAAAGGAGAGACACAGAAAGAAATGCCTTGATTGCTGGCACTTCACTATCTCAAGGAGGAAGACAGAGCACACCACACCCAGCAATAAAGACAGGTACTTACAGCGGAAGCATCGCTGGCTTGCCGGTCTTCTGCACACCACCGTATTACAGTTAGGTTGAGGTTGATTGGCTTTGCTTGGCTCCAAAAACCTGCACAAAGGAGAGACACAGAAAGAAACGCCTTGATTGCTGGCACTTCACTATCTCAAGGAGGAAGACAAGACAGAGCACACCACACCCAGCAATAAAGACAGGTACTTACAGGGGAAGCATCGCTGGCTTGCCAGTCTTCTGCACACCACTGTATTACAGTTAGGTTGAGGTTGATTGGCTTTGCTTGGCTCCAAAAACCTGCACAAAGGACAGACACGGAAAGAAACGCCTTAGTTGCTGGCACTTCACTATCTCAAGGAGGAAGACAACAGAGAGCACACCACACCCAGCAATAAAGACAGGTACTTACAGCGGAAGCATCACTGGCTTGCCGGTCTTCTGCACACCACCGTATTACATTTAGGTTGAGGTTGATTGGCTTTGCTTGGCTCCAAAAACCTGCACAAAGGACAGACACAGAAAGCAAGACTTTAATTGCATGCACTGCATTGGGATGAAACCAGCACACAAAATAATAGAAAAGGAAAATTACTCTCCTTTTTTGCGTCTTCTGCACCACCACCTCACCATCTTGCTCCAAAAACCTGCACAAAGGACAGACACAGAAAGCAAGACTTTAATTGCATGCGCTGCATTGGGATGAAACCAGCACACAAAATAATAGAAAAGGAAAATTACTCTCCTTTTTTGCGTCTTCTGCACCACCACCTCACCATCTTGCTCCAAAAACCTGCACAAAGGACAGACACAGAAAGCAAGACTTTAATTGCATGCACTGCATTGGGATGAAACCAGCACACAAAATAATAGAAAAGGAAAATTACTCTCCTTTTTTGCGTCTTCTGCACCACCACCTCACCATCTTGCTCCAAAAACCTGCACAAAGGACAGACACGGAAAGAAACGCCTTGATTGCTGGCACTTTACTATCTCAAGGAGGAAGACAAGACAGAGCACACCACACCCAGCAATAAAGACAGGTACTTACAGCGGAAGCATCGCTGGCTTGCCGGTCTTCTGCACACCACCGTATTACAGTTAGGTTGATTGGCTTTGCTTGGCTCCAAAAACCTGCACAAAGGAGAGACACAGAAAGAAACGCCTTGATTGCTGGCACTTCACTATCTCAAGGAGGAAGACAAGACAGAGCACACCACACCCAGCAATAAAGACAGGTACTTACAGCGGAAGCATCACTGGCTTGCCGGTCTTCTGCACACCACCGTATTACATTTAGGTTGAGGTTGATTGGCTTTGCTTGGCTCCAAAAACCTGCACAAAGGACAGACACGGAAAGAAACGCCTTAGTTGCTGGCACTTCACTATCTCAAGGAGGAAGACAACAGAGAGCACACCACACCCAGCAATAAAGACAGGTACTTACAGCGGAAGCATCACTGGCTTGCCGGTCTTCTGCACACCACCGTATTACATTTAGGTTGAGGTTGATTGGCTTTGCTTGGCTCCAAAAACCTGCACAAAGGAGGGACACGGAAAGAAACACCTTAATTGCTGGCACTTATACCTTACATAAGAATAACACAATGAAAGAGATACACTCAAGTACTTACTTGTCTTATTGCTTTTCTGGTTGTTGATATCTCCATACTGTTCTTAGGCTTCCCGATTCCTCTCTTGCAGCTTTCTTCTTCTTTATGCGTGGATCATCAGCCGTGTGGTGGTGCGCTCTGAGCCAAACTTTCACTGTAGGAATTGGGTCCCATCTCTCAACAGGTATGCCAACAACACTTATCACCATCTGGTTACTGATGTTTGGAATGGTTAGGCTTGTTCTTTGCTGTGAACATATGAGGTTCATTTTTGAGAACCCCCCTTCCGCCTCTGCTGAACTCACAGCAATTGTCCTGACAATGTCTCTAGCTCTTCTGACAGTGTCAGGAATTTTGTAGTTCTTTGGTTTTTTCAGCACATTTTCCAAAAAAATCCCTGTAGTCGTTCAAATCAATTTCATAATTAAAAACGCGGCGAAATTCAACCAATGCTTCCTCTCCATCAGCCCATGGAACGACTACATCTTTCATGTCCCAGCTATCTGGCTCCAAATAGGTGATAAAGTGTAACTTTTGTGCTGCTGGCAATAGGCTACCTGTTCTTAGATGGTCGCAATCCATCAGCCTTTTCTTTAAGTTGGTGATGATGCTTTCCAAAAGTTTTTCACGGGGAAGGGCAACAAACCGTTGATTTGGAGCTAAATTCATGTTTTGGTAGGCTTGTGTTTTTAGCAATTCCACAAGTTCATTCTCATATTCGCCCTTTCTCTGTAGTAGCACTTCAACACCACCGATTGTTCGCAACACTAGCTTTTCGGCCACGATGATGTTTGTCACTCTCTCCTGTAGGGAATCTGACAGGGCAGCAATCTGAAGTAGGATGTCAATCATAAGGGCCAAATCCTGCAAAAAATTTAAATTTTGAAAGCGGGAAGCCATGCCTGGGAACCTTTCATTGCCTTGAAAAAAGTGATATAGCGCTGGATAAGCACGCCACACAGCCATGGTTGCCCTTAAACTACAGGCAGCCCATCTTGGTCCCAAAACTCTGCCAATCTTCACTATTTCGATGCCCAATTGCACAGAAATTTGGAATAGGTCCCTCTGGCTCTTGCAGGATTTGTGGAAGATGGTGTGCACTTTATCCAGGAAGATCTTGAAGTGGTTGACCTGCTTCACTTCTCTTATTGCATCATCCAGCACAAGTTGCAGGCGGTGGTTCAAGCAGTGCCAGATGATGATCCTTGGGAATTCTTGAGTTATTCTGGCGCTGACTCCAGATTTTCTTCCAAGCATAACGTTGGCGCCATCGGAGCAGAAAGTGATTAAGTTCTTCCGTAGATATTCGGTGGTGAATCCAACTTTGTGCAAGCTTTCCATTGCTGCGGAATATATGGTCTCCGCATCTTGTCTCTCTAATTCCAGAAGGTCAACAAAGATGGTTGCTGGGCATTCTGGATCCTCAACTCTAACAAAAACTATCAGCACTGCTGTCATTGAAAGTGTTGAGGCTTCATCAATTATTAGGCACACCTTTCTATTATTTGCAATAATCGTTGAAAACACGGTGGTCTTGATCTGTTTCGCAATGAACTCAATAATTTTTACTGCAGTTCTTCGTGAATGCAAGCCAACTCCAACATCCACTCCAAGCGTATTCAGCAAATTTACTTGCGCTTCGATGTCTGAGAATGGCTGACATCTCTGCGCCAGATCGTAAACGGTGGAAAGTATTGTGCAGGTACTGGATAAATGTTTCTCAGTTGACTTATCCAGGGATTTGGTGAAAGCTTCCTGCTCCTGTTGCTTACTGGTCTCCACGCAAATAAGGTGTGCCTTTGACTGAAAATGTTCCCTTAATTTTTTTCTCAGCGATGCTTGTTGTACATCCTTGCTTTTCCCTGATGTTGACACCTGGAAATATTTCCACTCTTTGGAAACATGAATACCTTTCTCCAACGCGAACATGGGTTTTGCACAGTATGCACAACCCAGCTTCTTGTTGGATACTTCCAGTCCATCAAACCTCTCCTTGAAGTGTGTGTATTGCTGCAAATTCCAGCAGTCAGGAAGTTGTGAAACTGCAGTGGAGTCGATGGACTGGCTGCTTTCTCCGACCTCAACTGGTGGTAGTGGTTGTGCTGGCGGTGCTGGTGCGGCTGGCGGTGCTGGTGCAGCTGGTGGTGCTGGTGCGGCTGGTGGTGCTGGTGCGGCTGGCGGTGCTGGTGCAGCTGGTGGTGCTGGCAGTGCTGGTGCAGCTGGTGGTGCTGGTGCGGCTGGCGGTGCTGGTGACTGCTTTGGATCAGCTGATTCATCAACTCTTGGCTTTTTGGAGAAGAAAGCGGTCAAACTCTGTTGCCTCTTCTTCATTGTGCTAAGTAGATCTAACTGCTGCCAAAGAAATAAAACAATATTGGACTCAATTGTGGTTGTAAGTTGAGGACTCTGTAGGTAACAAGAAGGGACCTCTGCTTTCAACCAACAATGTACAGTCTTTTCAGGAAGGATGAGAAACAGGAAAGATATAAACAAACAGGAAAGATATAGTCTTTCATCCAAGAAGATAGTTCAAGAATGAATGTCATATTCCCAGAGCAATACAGATTTCCTTTTTCTGAAATTTAGTTCTCAGTTCCAAAAGACAGGAATATATGAATGCATATGAAATTATGAATTAGTACTTAGGTCGGTCCAAGAAGCTATTCAGAAGTTAGTGGTTAGAAGAGCAATCGTAAAGGTAGATTACGTGGGATGTGTTTGCACAACAGTGGAAAAACAGAGATATGTAAATGAATAAATATTACAATGTGCAGGAATAAATAAATTGACAATTAAAATCAAGAAGGCTTTGAATACTTTTTCACGTGGGATTGGTTTTAGCTATTGCCAACTAACGGAAACAGGAATTAGAAAGCCAAAAGTATGAAAGAAAAGACCAATTATGTAAAGAAAGGTCCCTAAAATGTATAAGGAAATATTACTAGATAATTATTAATGCGTAGATAACTGCGGGACATTACACACACACACACACACAAACTATGATGGAAAACACAAAAAAATAAGAACCCCCCCCCCCCAAAAGACTGCGAATGGAACCAGGTTTTTTTCCCCTAAGCCTAAGGACAGGAAAGACAAAGCCACTGGAATAAAAACCATCAAGGCATTGCGGGCAATTTTAAAGGACAGGCATTCACAGAACCATCAACCACCTCAGAATTACCTAAACAATGAGGGTGAAACACACTAAATCTGATTTTCTAGGATACATACACTTAGCGACCATTTTTCACACTTAGCGACCATTTTCACACTTAGCGACCGTTGCAGCATTCTCATGGCCACGCGATCAAAATTTTGATGCTTGGCAACAGATTTGTATCTATGCTGGTTTCAGTGTCCTGGGGTCCTGTAATTGCCTTTTGTGACCTTTTGACAAAGTCAAATGGGGAAACCAGATTCACTTACTTATGTTAGTAACTTGTCAGCTGCAGTTATTCACTTAAGAACTGTGGCCAGAAAGGTGGTATAGTGACCAAAGTTACAATGGCATTGAAAACAGTGACTGATGACCATTTTTCACACTTAGCGACCATTTTCACACTTAGCGACCGTTGCAGCATTCTCATGGCCACGCGATCAAAATTTTGATGTTAGATCCCAAGATTTCAGTAAAACTATTCAATCATAATTAGTTTCATGCATTAGGATTATTTCAAAGCACAAGCAATAATTCATATTTCATTTCAAACTATGCCAACACACAATAACATAAATGAAACCATTACTAATATTCCACACACAATAAGTTACAATAAAACTATTATAAAAAATTCAATGCACAATACATTTCAAAGTATTGAGTGAAGAATACTTTAAAAAGGTTTATTTTAATTTATATTGGATAGAATCTTTTTTTAAATAGTCTAAGATGATTTAAAAAAATATTATATCCAAAATAAATTAAAGTAAACCATTTTAAAGTATTCTACACTCAATACTTATATGTAAAACTATTATAAAAAATTCTATGCATTAAATAAAATATTTTAAAATACATTAAAATAATAATTAAATAAAACCGGGCCACTTACCAGCAGCAGGCAGAATGAGCAGCACTCCGATGTGATGGATGGATCCTCGTCACGATGGCAGGCAGCAGGAACAGGTAAGAAACCTGACTGGAGGGACAAGGCTAGGTAAAGTCACTTAGGTTGCCTGGCATGCTTAGCAAGCCAGGCGAGGGTAGAGGGGGGGGTGGGGGGCTTCCCTAGCGAAAACTAGACGGCCGCCGCCCCCCCCCCGACCAGAAGACGGCCACGCGTAGTACGCGAGGCCGCGGCTTTCGCAAGGGAAGGCCTGGAGGACTTCCCTTGCGAAACCTAGGCCGCTACCGCTGCCACCCCTATCCCCCCCAGCTTCCTACCGCTGCTACCACCGCTGCCGTCGCCACCGCCCACCCGAAGTCCCGCCGCTAGCGTCCCAAGTCTTGCCGCCAGGGCTTGGTTGCTTACCTGTGGGGAAAGCAGCAAGCTCCTGGAAGGCGAAGGGAAGGCGTGAAGCGCGAAACGAGGCATCTCGGCAACAAACAAACCCTTTTGAAAAGACTCTTTGGGAGAAAGATTCTTTTCAAAAGAGGAATGTTAGCCGTTGGTGCCACACTTTTAAACGAAGCCAGCCCGCTCACTGATTGGCTGGACTCCAGCCAAACAGTGAGCGGCAGGCTGCGCTTAGTCCAGACGGGCGGGGGAGTGCGCGACAGGGCCCAGGACCGGTACCGGCGTTCCCGGAAGTTCATTACTTCCGGGTTCACTGACGAACCGGATCGTGTGATCCGGTGCGAACCGGTAGGAACCCAGCCCTGATTCCGACATCACCTTTTGCTTATTGTCCTTGCTTCCTTGCTACTTTGCCTACTTTCCTTTCTGCCTTCTAGTTTCAGTAAGGGATTTCTCTCTGTGGCCTCTCTCTTTATTTTATTCACTTTTACCTTTCCATGAATTTTCAGAGATTTATGTTCTTTATGCTTCTACATCTTTTCATTTTTCTTTCCTTTTCAGGAGTCCCTACCAATAAGCCATTGTGATACCTGCCCTCTGTCTTTCAATCACTTTCCAGCTTGGAGGCCCCTCCTAAATATTTAGGTACATTTCTAAAATCCATTAATTTTATCTGTTATATTTTAATAAATGCTCCTTGGTACCCAACTGGACATGCTCTTATGTGGGTGATGAGCAAAATGAGAGAAAAACAAAGTTTACGTTGTTCCACTATCTACCAGGACCTTGAACCACTGTTCCCTCTAAGGTGCGTGGCTGCGCGGCCGCGCACATGGCAAGAAAATACCACACAGGACATTTCAACTCCCGCGCAGTGATTTCCACAGGCTTCGGAAGCTGGGGAGGAGGTCCTTTGCAGGACTAACTGCTGCTGCCTCCTCCTCCTCTAACAGCGCTGCCAGATTTGCTGCCCGGCGCTGCGGCTTTGAGGAGTCTTTGAGGCTATGGGAGCCAGTAGGAAGGCGGCGAAGGGGCGGGAGCAGGAAAAAAAGCCCCGATAGCCTATGGGAGATAGGGAAGTAGGCATTAACAGTAAGTTTCTAAAGTATAACTCAGCACGAAGGAAGCCGAGGGAAGGAAGCCGTTTTCTAGCGAACGGAGTTTTGGAGTTTTGGAGAGCCAGTCCGGGACAACCTTCCCCCCACTTCCATCTCTGTTGTCGCCCCACCCCTTGCTCCATTGCAAGACTCAGTGAGACTCACCCAGAGCCTGCGGGGAAGGGCCGGCGCTTAACGCTGAGAATCGCCAAATTTGGCTACGTTTCTGTCTTGCCTAGGCAGCAAAGGAGGAAAAAAGAAGCGGGAAGGCCTGGCAGGTGACAAAGGGAAGGATTTAAAGAAAGCCCGATTCCACCCCGCTATCATTTACCCAGGCACTCCAGCGCCTTCCTCAGGAGTTTGAGACATTCCCCATCATCCTGTAAGAAGGATTCCCCCCTCCAAAGACGCCCCCTCCTCAAAGAATTTCCCCTTCAAAAGAATTAACAAGAAAAGACGTCTCTATCAAAAGGGAGAAAATTTTCCCTGAAAATAAGAAACAAGCCATGCGTCTCCCTTGGTGTCTCCATCAGTGATAGCAATAAATAGCCTCAGGCACTATTTACACCTCCAAAGCAGCGGCTCCCAACTTTTGGGGCACTGGGACCGGTTCCGTGGGTAGAGGTTTTTCCGTGGACTGAGGGGGATGGGTGGCGTGAATTTGGTTGCTCTCTGGATCTCGTGGATGGGGCTTTCCTTATTTGTGTGTCCGAGTTTCTGGCATGCTGTGGCCCGGTTCTGATCCACAGACGGGGGTTTGGGAGCCCTGCTCTAAAGACCTCAAGCAGCTAGGCACCAGCAAACTATCTCTCTGCCTCATTCATGAGTATGAAGGCTCAGACGATGGAATGTATGCACAGATGAGGCCCTGGGGATTGGAGGAGATAGGACCCAGGTGTGGATGGAAAAGATGAGAGTGAGGAATATGAATTCTGATCAGGGGTGGGTTTCAACCGGTTCGCGGCGGTCCCCGCGATCCGGTTGGTCGCCGAACCCGGAAGTAAGTAACTTCCGGGAACGGTGAAGGCCCCCCCCTGTGCCCGCGCACCCGCGCGCGCCCGCACCCGCTCCTTACCCGGTTTTGCCGAATTCTGCGCTTCCACGCATGCGCAGGACGCATACAGCGCCTGCGCGATCCTCCAGGAGCAGCTGGAGCATCGCACAGACGCTAGTATGCATGCGCGTGGTGTGCGCATGCATGCGCGCACCACGCGCATGCGCACGGACGCCACCGGCCTCGTTCCAACCGAATCGGTTGGAACGGGGCGAGAAACCCACCCCTGATTCTGATGAAACGTTTTCTCTTGTCTTCATTTCTTTGCCTCGACAATTAAGAGCTTCGCGAGGCAGGGAAGGGGTGGGAGGGTTGCTGCCTCAGACAAAAGTTTTAAGCTGCATTTACTTTTCTCTGTGGAAGGAGGGGGTGGTGGTGGAGCTACCTCAGATAAAAACTGTGTTCTTTTATTCTGCTCTGCAATCGGAAGTGGGTGGCCGCACATTAAGAGGAAGACAAGTTAGCATCTTAAAACCAATAGCCAGTTAGATTAGGAACTAGAACAGCTTGTTTATTAAAAAAAAAAAAAAACACAAGAACATATCACACCTTGTGTTCCTGAAATTATCGGCTTCGAGACCAAGCAAGAGCACAGGTTTGGAGACAAAAATTACCCAAAGCCACAAACAGACCGCCTATTGCCACAATCTTTTTACAAAGCAGACAAAGCAGATAAAAAACCCTTTTAAATGTACATTCCCATCTGCTTTCAGAGACCGCCTTCAAATGCTGCAAATGCTGTGGCTGGAATGATCTGTAAAAGCAGAGTCCTGGGCTCCTATGATCAACCTCTGTGACTGTCTGACAAGCCAAATCAACGTGGAAGCCAAATGCATTGAACAGCCTGTTACTAATGTAATGTTAAGGTATTTAAATGTAGTAGCTGGACCAATGCGGTTGTGCATTGAGCCAGAAGACACAGATTTAAATGATTGGTTGGAGAGGGCTGGCCCCTTCATGAGGCAATCTGCACTGTGATTGGTTGCTGTTGGTATGGAGGAGGAGTTTCCATTGTTTTCCCGCCTTTTTCTTCTGCATGCCTTGTAGGCTCTGTCATTGGCCTCCTCATGCTCCTGCTAGCCAGACTATCTTGTTTCTCCTCATAACCCATTGATATTTTCTTTTAAAAAATAGAATATTTTATTGGCCAAATGTGAATGGACACGCAAGGCATTTGTCTCTGGTGCAAAAAGTCTCAGTGTACAAACAACAAAGTAATATAATCATAATACTGATACTAATAAGAGATGGCAGCAGAAAAGATGTTATATAACACTTTTAATTAAGCGGGTACCTTGAATAAACATAACTTTGAGTTTCAAATAATACTGATTTCATTGTTGTCTTAGGTGACATCTGTGAAAAAAATTCAGGTGCTCAGGCATGAAAATGTGCCGCTCAAACACTATACTTTTCTGCTCACACTGAAAAAAAATTAGAGGGAACATTGCCTTGAACCATTTCTTGTTTTGAAGTATATGCCTAAAAGATAATGGAACACGATGATATTCAAGGCTCTTTTTGACTTGGCAAACTTTTCCATCTAATCCCCTTTTCCTTTATGTTCTCTTATGTGACTTACTCTATTACATTCCAAATATTAAATGCAATGATTTACTGCTGTTCTATGTAATGATTTTTATCTTTTGAAAGAGGCTATTTTACTAAGCAATCAGAAACATCAATCAATAAAGAGCACTCTCTACAGACAAGTTATAATTAGAAACATACTATATTGAGAAGCAGGATTTAATAAAACTCTGGTGAGTCCCTCCAATTAACCACCAAGTAAATAGTGCCTCACTCAAATACCAAGGACAACACAGGTAAGTTTTCACATGTGTTGGCTGTTCACTAAAAGTATGAATTCAGAATGCATGTGTTACCATGCTATATACATGACTGCCTTAAAAATCATGCTTAAAAAGTGCTGATCATTTCCTCATCACCCTGGATAACAGTAGACAGAAATAAAATTAAAATCCAACTTTATAGTCTAGCAAAATGGGTTAAAATAAAATAAAAGGAAACTTTACTGAAACATATAACATTCTTCACTTAGGGGAAAAAATAAAATTCAATTTTAGACTGAATTTACAACCTAAATCTCAGGAAGTATTCACTCAATTTTGTTGTGCTTTTATCAGTATTGCCAGCAGTGTTGGATGTGGATGCATTATCTTTGAGTCAGTTTTTGACTCCTGGTGATTCCTGATGACTCTCTGGATAGTCCCAATTTTCTTGGCTTTTTAGAAGTGGTTTGCCATTACCTCTTTCTTAGGGCTGAGAGAGACAGTGAATGGCCTGAGGTCATTCAACTGGCTTTACAGCTGAAACATATCACACTTTATATATGATTTATACAAAATAAAATAGGTACAGAAAATAACTATGTGGATAATTGGTGTTTCACAATATAATATGCAATACATTTTACAGCATCATAGAATCATATGATTCGAAGAATTTTAGAGATCATTGAAGCCCAACAATTGTTCAATGCTGAATCTAATGCAGCCTGGCTGCCAGATGAACATCTAGAATGTTTAAAAAACTCTAGTATTTTTTTTCCACTGATTGATAGTTTATGGTCAACAAGCACTAAGAACTCCACCGTTATTTCTGAAGTCTAGCCTGAACCGTTTCTTTACACTTTTAATTCATTGAGTTTTATCCTGACCTATAGTGCAAAAAAATAAAATAAAAATAAATCTACACCCTCTTCTTTGTGATATCATTTCAAATTCTGGAAGCCTGCTATATTCTCAGTTACTCTTCTCAGTTAGATATTCTGTAGGATAAAAATACCATGGCTCTCTTATTGTGCTTCATAGTGTTTAGTTTCCTAATATCTCACCATCCTAGTAGCTCTTCACTGAACTTGTTCTAATTTGAACTGTACTTCAAATGGTTTTCATGAAAGAGTGAAGTAGAATATTTATTTTCTATACTATTGTATCTTATCATCCTGATATAAATAACAATCTTTTTAAAGAGTTACAGATACTTTTTCTATTTCTACCTTCTAGCACTATGTCCAGGTTTCGTCTTCTCCATTCATTTATTTCATTTTGCAGATTATGCTAAAATAATTAATATTATTGACTTCCTGGGGGCGTGGCCTGTTGCCGAGGAGGGCTCCACCGAGCTCCTCAGAGATCTGGTCTGTATATCTAAATAAAATCATAGATAGCACCCCTTTTTGGCTAAGAAAGGGGCAGGGAGGGTAGCTCCGTAGACTAGGGTCTATTCGTAAGCCACAGCCTTTTTCTTTTTTTGGCTGTGGAAGAGATTAGATCCAGCCGAAGCGGAGCTTTTATCTCCGGCCAGTTCTTCTCAGCTGCCTTTTTTTTTTTGGCAGCCCCAGACAGGCTAGCCCCCCCCAGGACAAAACAAAGTTTTTTTTCAAGCTAGATTTGATACGGGAGGGTACCACCCCTGTGAGATTTATGCTTTTATTACTATCTTAAATACCAGCACCATTCGTCTTAAAGACTTCTTTGTTTAAATAGACTTCAAAATGGCGATTTCTCTCCGTGGATGATTACTGGATGTACTTAGCCGGGCTTATCTTCCTGCAGACCGCTCCTTAACAAAATAAACTCCTTTTCTTTGGAAATAGAGGGGAGCGAAGCGCTGCTTACTTGTTTATTTATTATGGCACCCAGATCAAAGAAGCGTCTTGCTACAAATGTGTCTAAAGAATTTAAAGAATCTTTTTTGGAAATACAGCCTTTGTCTCCTACGCCCTCTACTGGAGAAGTTTTAACACAGGAATATCTCTTTAAAATCTTTGATGCCTTTAAGCAAGAACTTAAGGAATTTGTATTGCAACTTTATGATGATCTAAAATCTAAAGTTAATCAAATGAAGGCGAATACGTTTGCAGCCGTGTCTGCCCTGTCGGATTACTCTGCTGAAATAGAGAACAAATTGGAAAGTCTGGAGAAGGCTAATTTTGATTTGACTACCAACATTCAAACTTTACAAGAAAAAATTAGAAATAACGAAGAACAGCTTATGATGTTAAATTTTGATAGGAAGGCATTCTCAATAAGAGTCAGAGGATTCCGTGAAAAGGAGCAAGAGAATTTGAAACAGACCTTTGCTGAAGCCTTCAGCCATGCGCTGGGAAGCCCGGGACTTAACTTTGATTGGCAGATTCGGAAAATCTATCGCCAGAACTCATTGATAGCGGAACAGCGACAGCTCCCGAGGGATATAATTATACATTTCTCTACAAAAGAATCTAGAAACGCGATTGTGCAAAAGTTTCATAATAACAGTCTCCGAGTTGATGACCAGGACGTGATTGTCTTCAAAGATATACCTTCCCAGATGTTGAAAGCAAGAAGGGACTACACCTTTTTAACTAAAGAGCTTAGGAGTCAACAGATTCGATACAGATGGGAGGCCCCTGCCGGCATCACGGTTACATTTGAGAATCAAAGATTTCGTCTTAACTCTGTTTCAGAGGCTCAAGATTTCTATTGTAGGATTCTGAAGGCGGGACTTCCTGATGCGCTTGGAAGAGAGGAGAGACAAGCGGAAGGAGAAAGCAAACGGCTGGCCATGCGGCTGCAAGATGGAGGGGGTAGCCCCTCCTCCCTCGGAGAAGCAGAAGAACGCAGATCGAGAATTTAGATACTTTAAAAGACTTCCTAAAGTTGAGGACTGAATGGGGGTTTGAGACCTCTCTCCGGTAGAAAAAGTGGACTAATTTTTATCAGAAGGGAAAGCTGGGTGAAACTACTTTGAGCTAGATTCTAAAGTAACGTTAGCATAAATTTGATAATGGTTAAAAGAATGCGGAATGATTTATGTTGTTTAAACTTTGTTAGATGGGACTATTTTAAAATAGAAGGTTAACTGACTCCTGCTGAAAGTATTATTTGAATATGATCCATGCTATTTAACTTTTATTTGAAGGGAAAGTTGGTTGTAATAGTTTTGAGTTACATTTCAAATAAACGCTAGTATAAATTTGATAGTGGTAAATATTAGACAAGCAAGAGATGAGGGTAAAATGCATGTGGAATGAACTACGTTATTTGAGGTAAATACCAGACAAGCAAGGGAAGAGGGCAAAATTTATGTTGTTTAAAGCTTATTAGAATAGGAAGCCGCTTGGGATTATCTTAAGATAACTGTAAAAAGAATGCGGAATGATTTATGTTGTTTAAACTTTGTTAGAAGCGACTACTTTAAAATAGAAGGTTAACTGACTCTTGCTGAAAGTATTATTGGAATATGTGGAATGATTTATGCTACAAATTGCTCTGAGTTATATTTTAAACAAATGGTAGTATAAATTTGATAGTGGTAAATATCAGACAAGTGGGGGATGAGGGTAAAATACATGTGGAATGAACTAAGTTATTTAAATTCTATTAGAAGGGGAAGTCGGTTGGAATTATCTTAAGATAGAAATTGATTCCTGTGTAAAGTAATATCTGATCTACGCTGCTTAACTTTACTAAGAAGGGGAAATCTGGTTAGATTATTTTGAATTACTGTTTGAAAAAGGGGTAAAGAAAGATCACTTACGTTGTTTAAATTTTACTAGAAGGGAAAGTTTGATTACTTGTCTGTAAAGTTATATTTGAATATATGGCATGAACCACGTTGCTTAAATCTTATTGGAAGGGATCATGAGGTTTAGGAAGGGAACGGGAGAGCCTACAGAAGGTCGGGGTAAATAGCAAAGAAGTAAGAGATGAGAATAAAATATAGATAGAATGATTTATACTATTTAAGCACAGATAAAGATGGGGGGCTGAGATCAACACAAAGAGTGGTTTCTTTTTTTCTTTTTTCTCTTTTCTCTTTTCTTTTTTTCCCTTTTTTTTTTCTTTTTCTTTCTCTGCTTTTCTTTTTTTTTTTTTGATATATTACTTTTATTTTTTAATCCATATGTATACAAGATATTTTAGATAGAAGGTAGTGCCAGGTGTGGGCCCTGGGAAGTCGGGAGGATTAGGGATGGGGATTGTGGGGGGTGGGGTGGGGGGTGTTAATATAGTTTTAATAAGAACAAGAATGTATTTATATACGGTGGTTCTTTTTTTTTATTATTATTATTATTATTATTATTTTCCTTGGTTCACTTTACTTTTATTAGATCAAACAATACTCGAATAAAGGCATACACCAAGGAGGGAGGTAGAGGGAAGGAAGAGGGAGGAGTAAGGAAGGAGTAAGGGGAATGTAAGGAGTAAGGGGAATGTAAGGAGGGTGTCTGGGGAGTAAGGGGAGAAGGAAGGTTTGAGGGGAAAGGGAAGTAGGAGGGGAGTGTTAGAGGGAGAAAGGAAAGTTGGAGGGGGTAGATGGGGTGTATGGTGGATGCAAGGGTTAGGTGGGGTTGTGAATGATGAGTTGTGTTTCCTTTTTATTTGTTCGTTTTATTCCCTTTTTCTTTTTTTTTTTCTTTTCTTATAGTAAATACCCTGTATATAAATGATTGCAAATGGAATGTGAAAATTGAATAAAATATTTTATACGAGAAAAAAATAATAATAATTAATATTATTGTAATATTTCTATAAATGGCCACAGATTTAGTTTCATGGAAAATGTTAATGTTCTGACAAATCAGATTTTGCTGCAGCATGGAGTCAATGAACAGAAACTCTGGTGCTCTGTCTTACACACGTGCATACACAGAAAGAGAGAAAGAGTACTGAAGGTGTAATGCTTTGCTTCTTTTCTACATTCTACTTATAAAAATATACAAACACAAACATTTCAAATGAATCAAGTCAAGAATCAGAATTCAGACAAGGAAAATTATCCAGAATGCTGAGATTTGTACATTACCTTTATGTGATCCTTTATGGGAGTATTTGCATATTTGATCTATGTAATTGGATGAAAGAATATTATCTTGCACAAAACTTAAGCTGAATACTAGAAATTGCTTGTTTATTTGTGTGTGTGTGTTTAAATGAAATATAATGAGTCCAAACTGTGACGTACTAGAAAACATGTTCCACTTGCTTTTATTTTTGGAGATTGAATTTTAAATCCCATCTTGATCAGAATGACAGTATGTAATTTCACTTGCATTGTTGTTTCACAAGTAGAAACAATAATGGGTTCAGGTGGCTTACTCTAAGTTCAGAGAGAGAGAAGCTTTCAGCATGGAGAAAATCACAACTATCACTACCGTAATTCAAAGGATTCCAGTTATAAGGAGGTATTATAAATGACAGGTTTATGCAGCACCCTGGAACTACTGACCTTTGAATCCAATTACGACTGCATTCTGTTTTGACAAATCTGAATATATTTATTTCTTTTTTAAAGGCCTGGTTATATGTCCTATTCCTGAAACTTACTCTGTGAGTTTAATGAAAGGAAAACTTGCATAAAGCCAAATTATTATGCCACTAAAAACAAATCCATTGAAAATTTTGAGATCCTGGTATATGGTGTAGCTTTTTTTACATCTGAAATGTTTACTTAAGAATATGGTAAAAATAGGTATTTAATGTCAGAATAAAGAACTGTTCAATTTGTGGCTCATGATACATTATTTATTAGAATTATTCATAATACTCTTTTATTTATTGAATTCTGAAATGGTTTGAAATAAAACAATAAATATTAGTTAGATCTATTGGTTAGAAAAAGGTGTGGGGTTTAAAAAAATATTTTAATGACAGAGAAGGAATAGTATGGAAAAAGTATAATATACCAATCTAAAAATCTATGCAAAAATATTAAAAAAAATACTTTGAAATGAACATATTATACTGACCTAATTATCTGGACCCTAGACCAAGTTGAGTTGGCTTTTTCATTCACTTGTTATTTACATTATTTAATCAATTTATTTCATATCTTCTTACTCAAGCAAATACAGAAAAGGGGAGGGAGGGAGGGAGGGAGGGAGGAAGGAAGGAAGGAAGGAAGGAAGAAAGGAAGGAAGGAAGGAAAAAGTTAAGTATTTTAACTTATGAAAGGATAAAATCACTGTCAAGACACATTTTCAATGACTAACTATATTATTTAACTACTTAAATTACTTCTGTAAGGTTGGTGTTTTGGCAATATATGACTGTGCTTCATATTAGGGTATGCAATGGTTGTACAACTAGAAACTACTTTTTTTCTCTTGGATTCTAAAAATAATAGGGGCCATTATAGTGATTCAAAGTCATTACCATGGAAACCGGGTTGAATTTATTGGCCTTTTTTCCCTTCATTTTGAAAGGATAGGAGTGTTCTTTTTTTTTTTCTAGAGTCAATAGCTTGAGTTACAAAACAGCACAACTTCTTGCAGGCTAAATACATATTTTCAATAGGTATTGTTTTATAAAAGATCCAAAATCTTGATTTTTTTTCACTATCAAAATTTCTTAACTTCTCAGGAAATTTCTGGAATTCTAAAATGAGGACATAAATGTTAATCAATCACAGTTTTATTAATGACATAGACAAATATTGTGAATGCTTCATGCATTCCATTATTTTATTTTATTTAGATCAAATTTTATCATTACTGCTATTATTATGCTGCAAATAAAGAGAAAAACACACAGCAATCAAGCTTCACTATATAATAACCTTCATTCCACTTTTTATATTTGTTTCTCCATTAATTTATGAATGATGTGCATGTGAAGTTTGAACGTGTAGACCAAGTAGCGAATATAATTCCTGAAATCTGTATTAATAGATCATGATCTCACTTTTCATGTCTGTTTCTGACAGGAATAGGTCAGTAAAATAATAAAGAACTACATTTGCTACATAAAAATCTGAAGAGAAATTTTTGAAACCATGCAGTATAATATGCTTTAATTTTGTCTGTTAGGAGTGGCCTTTTTGTTCCATCAAGAATTTTCTGTTCTTTTCAAATGAATAGAAGGTGAAAAATATTAAGTTTTATATTTACCCACACACATATAAATATGATGGTCTTATATATATTTTTTTTAAAAAACCAGCAGATTATTTGGTAGTAGTAGAAACTATGGAGTAGAAAGGCATACCGGTACTCCTTTTCTCCCAGTGAAACAGAATGATTACATCTGTACAGAAATTTATGGTACCAAGTGTGAAATCCTTGTATGGCTGAAAATTAAAGGCGGAGGATACTGTTTTAAGTGTATACTACAGTATGCTAACCAAGCAGAAAATATGGGGTTAGACACTCTATAGATGCCGTTATCTCAGGGGTGTCAAATCCAAGGCTCAGAAGCCAGATTCGGCCCTCAGATTTCTTAAACCGGAAAACAGCAAAGGACCGGCCATCAGTGTGTCTGCCAGTGAAAACAGAGCTTGGGAGCGCCGCCCATGCCGTTTTCACTGGCAGAGGGTTGCAGTACGCCATCATAGCTGAAAACAAAAGTTTTTGCTGGCACAGTGCTTGGGCCATCACAGGCACCCCCAACACAAGTGACGTTGAACTGGCCATGCCCACCCTGGCCACATCCATCCTGGCCCCCTGAGGTCAAACACAATCCCGATACAGCCCTCAATGAAATTGAGTTTGATATGCCTGCCTGATCTCGATGAAATTTTTACAAATCAGAGAATCAAATATCTAGCAAATATACCACTACGTTAATGAGGGATTTTAACTTCCCTGAAATAAAAAAAGGAATCAAATGGCAGCATGCGGCAAAAGAGAAATGTAAAGGAAGGACTCATTCTACTTCTATGAAAAGATGTTGAGATGGTGACAAAATAATAATAATAAACAGCTGAATTCCCCTTTGCATCTACAATCCAGCTTTCAGAAGGACTGTTCTGACTGAGATGTGCTGGAAAGTCAGGTGTTAATTAAAGTTTATTATTCACTTACACAGCATTCAACACTCATTAATTGGAGTGGTAAAGCTCCACCCCATTTTCCCTGTCTATAGTTTCTTTCCACCAGAACCATGTAGTTCCTCAAAGTAAGGTCAATCTGAACCATGAGGCACAAGGAAAAGATATACTGCTCACAAAATCCCAATCCAAAAACAGAGTCTAGGGTTCCAAATGCCAAAGCACAGTCAAAATTCCAAAGGCAGGAAGCCAAGTCTGAAGTCTACAAGTAAAACCCAAAATACGAACTCTTGCTTGAGAGTGTAGATTGGGGTTAATGGAGCCCTGAGAGTCAGTTTGGTGCAGTAGGTAAGACATCAGGCTAGAAACTGGAAGATCATGAGGTCTAGTCCCATGCTATGCATGAATGCCAGCTGGGTGACTTTGGGCCAATCACTCTCTCTCTCTCTCTTGGTCCAACCTACTCCACAAGGTTTTTGTGGAGAAAACAGGAGGAGGAAAGAGCATTAGGTATATTCACTACTTTGAGTTATTTATAAAAATAATAATGTCAGAATATAAATACATAAATAAAAGAGAAAATAAATAAAGTGACAGGTAGGCTCAATAATCATAAATGGGTACGACATACTTGCACCCTGCTGATCAGTCTATACATTAATGATGATGAAAGCTGTGTATTGCTATGGTACATTGCATAGACCTAAGGTATTCAACATCCATTGCAAACCTTGCTATATGTTGATGTCATGATTTTACTATCCTATTCACAAGTTAGTTTGCATAGGATGCTAAGAAGACTTAACTCCTACTCTCATAATAATTTGCTGATTATTAATAAATAAAAATAATAGCTTTCAGAAAACATCACAGGAATGGATGACTATTAGATGGTGAGCCAATTTGGCAAATCATCGCCTTATTTAGAGCAGTTTCCTCTGAGACTGGTTCTTGGCTTTCTCATCATCAAAAGAGATCACTCAGAGCAAAGGGATGTGTGAATTGAAAATGAATACATCCCAATTCCTTTGACTGAATTATTAAAGTATGTAAGACTAAGATTACCATTATGCTCTTATAAGGAAACAAATTCTAGGGCTTAAAATATATACCTTTATTGTAACAAGCACAATCACAACATCAAAAAGTATTTTGGATATGTATAAAAGGACATCAGCTGCCGCAGTTGCAATCAATTGAGAATTTATGCAACTTGTCATTTGTCCAAAATCAGGGCATACAATTATTGGTGCAATTTCAAAGCTATGAAACAGAAAGATTCTCTAAACTGTGCCTGTTAGAACAGAAAAAAATCTTAATTATAGACTTCTTGGATGGATAACTGATAAATTAAGAGCTGCGGTTTCCCTGTTTCTTGTCCAACTGTTTCTGAAAAATAAGATTGCTGCACAAAGAATTTTGGATGTTGAAGCTCAGAGAGATATAGCCATCCTTAATAAGGCTGGCACATTGAAATAGATGAGCTGCTATAAATGCATCTTTCCAATTGCCAAGTATTTAAAGACAGAAATGCCCAAACTCTATAGGGGGATATTGAGCAAGATGTGAGCAGTTGGATACAATGGTTAAATGTTGTAAGTTTAATCAAAACCCTTATAATGGGAGTACTTATATTTGAGGAGTCCCGGGGATAAAAGGCATAACACATATATTATTTGATCATCAATTGTATGAGAAAGAGAGAAATGAGTATCCTGGATCTCCCAATAGAGGAACAGCCTATTGGGATCCTTATAGTAAAACAACAATTTCAAGATAGAATTCAAAAATATCATATAATGCAACCCTTTATTTAAACAAAGCTATACAGTTAAGAGAAGGACATGGTGACTCAGTGGCTAACATGCTGAACCTGTCAATCAGAAAGTCGGCAGCTCAGCAGTTCGAATCCCTAGTGCCACATAATGGAGTGAGCTCCTGTTACTTGTTCCAGCTTCTGCCAACCTAGCACTTCGAAAGCACGTAAAAATGCAAGTAGAAAAATAGGGACCACTTTGGTGGGAATGTAACAGTATTCTGTGCACCTTTGGCCACATGACCACAGGGATGTCTTCAGATAGGGCTGGCTCTTTGGCTTTGAAATGGAGATGAGCACCGCACCTTAGAGTCGGGAATAACTAGCATATATGTGCAAAGGGAACGTTTACTTTTATACAGTTGAGAACTGCCTATTCAAATCTGATTAGGGCAATTTTAAGGGTGATGCCAAAATATGATTTGAATTTTATTTTAATTATTTATTTTACTCTATTTTAATCATATGGTCTTATTACGATTCTGCAGTTCATATTTTGTATTCTGATATGTCTTATTATAACAACAGCCAGAGGAATAGAAGTTTAAGGAAGACTTCTAATCTAAAATGATTTTTGAGGGTAAAGGGTGGAGCAAGTGCCTTTAATGCTAAATATATTTTTTCACTTCTTTAAGTTGCCCTACAAATAAAACATCACTTTAAAACTGAAAATAAAATAAAGAATTGAAACTCCTGAGTGAACAAGGTTTTTCCTAACCATTTGAGTGGTATAATGATGACATTATAACATTCCTTATGTCTTTTTAAAGGATTTTTTAAAATTGTAGGTGTTGAGCACAAGAATATTATTGTCATTCCTGAAGTGGATGGCGATGTCCTTTAAGATAATCAATTCTTTATAATGACAGCATTTCCCAAAACCATAGCTGGCTTTAAGTGACATCTCAACTAATTAAATTTGATAGTGCATAGCAGCTCTGATTCTACATTTAAAAACAACCACATGCTACTGAAGTAGCAGCTGACTGCGACTACAAACAGGTTAATGAAAGAACAAAAGAAGTGAAAATATGTTCTATATACATGGTAGATTTGGGCATCAACAGTTTTGCTTCTCTTCATCATGCCATCAGAAGATGTCAAAAATAACCTTGTTGTGGTGAGAGCTAATGAAAGCTTCTGAAGTGTGCTTTAGTGTTTCTTCTCACTACTTATATAGCATATGACACACGGAGCTTCATTAGCCAGCTTTTATGATAATCAAATCATATCAAACTCATTTGATTTCATTTAAGTTGACTAATATTTGAGACCACAAGGTGTACCAGATAATAGGCACTTAGCTATTACAAATAAATTATATATAATAGTTATCTAATGCTATTATCCACTAAATAAGCACTTTGTGACCAGCTGCAGATAGTCCTTGACTTACTTTACACTTATGACCATTGCAGCTGTGGTCACCTGATCACAATTCAGGTGCTTTGCAACTGGCAGATATTTATAGCAATAGCACTTAGACTTATATACCACTTTACAGTGCTTTACAGCCCTCTCTAAGTGGTTGTAATCTGGGTCCTCATTTTATTGACCTTGGAAGGATGGAAGGCTGAGTCAACCTTGAGGCTGATGGGATTCGATCTGCCAAACTGTTGGCAATTAGCAGTCAGCAGAAGTAACCTGCTGCACTACACCACCACAACTGTTTTATGATAGTTGCAGCATCACACAGTCATATGGTTGCCAATTGCAATCTTCCTAGCTAGTTTCTGACAAGCAAAGGCAATAGGGAATCTGGCAGGACATCACAAATCATGGTTATACAATATCTTGCTTAACATCAATGGCAAAAATGGTTATAAAATCAACTGTGGTCCCATAATGCCTGATTTAATTACTTCTTCACTTAACAAATGTTCTAGTCCCAATTTTGATTGTTAGTCAAAAACTAAATGTAACTCATCCTAACTGAAAGTCATTCGTATGCTAAAGTTTTGCTAAGAAAACTTGTGTATGTTTGCAAATGTGGGTGTTTAAGTTTATGACATTCCTGTAGAACTATTTTTTAAAAGAACACTATTATTTAATACTTAATTAAAACTATTGGATGATACAATTCTAACCAGCAAGAAAAGTATTTATGCAGAATTCTATAAATATTAATTTACTGTGAAATGAATACACCAGATGTTTGAAGGAACCACAGTTAAACATAAATAATTCAAACATAGAAATGATGGATCTGTTATTCTAGGCATATTATGATATATGTCAGTTCCATTTTTTCTTAACTTTGGAAAGATTAAATTTGTTCTTATATAGATTCACTCTTCTGTTACTGTGTAATAAAATGCTAGTGGAAAATTATTGATAATTGATTAGTGTGTGGAATCAAAGAAATCATGAAATGTCTCTTTATCTTGACAAACATCTAATATTTGATTGGCCAATGAAATAGATTACCAGAAGAATTCACAGTCACATGAATATACAATAAACAGTTTAATGTGTATTAGAAATATAGTAGATGATAGATAGCTAGCTAGCTAGCTAGCTAGATAGATAGATAGATAGATAGATAGATAGAAATATAGATACACACATCTATCTATCTATCTATCTGTCTGTCTGTCTGTCTGTCTGTCTGTCTGTCTGTCTATCTATCTATCTATCTATCTATCACACATATATTAAAAATGTGACTAATAGTAAAAAAATCTACTAGTTTCAAATTTTTTCATGAATGCTATTACAGATAATCTGTACTTCTACTGTGTATTGTATGAAGCATGAATATTTCATCCTATATCCTTTAGGGCCAATCATGAGGTAATTGTGCATTATTTACAGAATCAACCTTTTCCAATTTAGAGATCGGAAAGAGGATGTCATTAGATTATTAAACAGTAGCGGCTTTTTTACATGTAAGCCCCTAAGAATTATAAACACACACATTTTAGTTTTCCTGTTAGATTATAACATTCCACAGTGTAATTACAGAAGAAATTAACACTCTTCACAATTTTAATAATGGATGAGATGGAGGCTTTGAAATAATTGTTTTTATTCAGCTCGGTCATCTTTCAGCAAAGAAGGGAAGCTGTGTCTTGCAACTTTTATCTCACTCCGCTTCAAGACAGGTTAAAGAAAATCAGGCCAGATTCTATTTGAAACCCAACAGGAAGGAAATATATGCCAAAAATAATACATAAATAACTTCCATCCTCCATTCATAAATATCTAATGTTTTTGTTTTTATTTGGAGTGTTTCATTTCATACCTTCCTGGCTTGCTTGACAGCCAGACTGTGGTAACACACCTCACATGCCAAGCTTTGAACTCATCTCCCTCTCTAATCCTGTATCACCATGTGGCAGCAATTGCTTGTTTTTATGCCTGTGGATGCTTTTCTTTTTAGTGTAAAGTAAACCAACTGAAATCTCTGTTCAAAATCCCAGAACAATATGTGCTTAAGTAGTCTGAAATCAAATGTGCTGTCCTGTTTCAAAAATCCAATGTTCACTCTGTTTTTCTTCTTATGAATTATGAGAGTTTAAAATTATGACCTGATGTGTTTGAGTGTGTGTGTGTGTCAAATATGCCCACCTAATTTATTTGCTTGTTGAATTGTTTTTACAGGCATCCACAAAATACTTTATGATCCTAATGCTATTTATTTCTGAACAGATGGATAAGCCATTAAGTATGTGCAATTAAGTGAGCGCTGAGGGATTGCTTTTCACACATCTAGCCTTATCAAAAATATACATGAAAGCCACATGTCTCCATCATGTTTGTCCATGACTACAGTAATTGTATGGATGCTTATATAAAAGTAAATAAGGAGTGTGTAATGGAATGTAGTGAGAAGGTGAATTCCAGGAAGAGGAGGTGCATTCCAGAGGAGTAAGAGGCAACACAGTCCCAGATATTATATATGAAAGAGAGTGAAGACAGTCTCTCCCTAATAGTTCACATAGCATATTGTAAATGCAGGTAGAAAAGTCCTAAGTCTGGAAAAAATTGGAAAAAATAAATGATTCTTTTTGGAAGAATTGCTATTTGTCATTCTTGCTTTGGGATCTGACAATGCCATTGTATTCAGCTCTCCTTATGACTTGTTAGCTACGCTATGCTCAGTGGTGGGTTTCAAAAATTGTTGGAACCTACTCTGTGGGTGTGGCCTCCTTTGTGGGAGTGGCTTGCCGCCCATGTGACCGGATATGAAATTATGAATTAGTACTTAGGTCGGTCCAAGTAGCTATTCAGAAGTTAGTGGTTAGAAGCAATTGTAAAGCAAGGTATGGAATTAAAACCAGAAATATTCTGTTGGCTATTTGAAAGGGATTATAATATATATTTAATTTTACACATGTTAGCAGCTGCTGGAATTGTGTTTGCACAACAGTGGAAAAACAGAGATATGTAAATGAATAAATATTACAATGTGCAGGAATAAATAAATTGACAATTAAAATCAAGAAGGCTTTAAATACTTTTTCACGTGGGATTGGTTTTAGCAATTGCCAACTAATGGAAACAGAAATTAGAAATCCAAAAGTATGAAAGAAAACACCAATTATGTAAGGAAAGGTCCCTAAAATGTATAAGGAAATATTACTAGATCGTTATTAATGAGTAGATAACTGCGGGACATTACACACCCACCAGTGGTGGGTTTCAAAAAATTTTGGAACCTCTTCTGTAGGTGTGGCCTGCTTTCCGGTTCCACTGGTGGAACCTCTTCTAACTGGTTCGGTAGATTTGACGAACCGGTTTTACCGAATAGGTGCGAACTGGTAGGAACCCACCTCTGGCTATGCTTATATTTCATTTAATCAGGATTACATCCTAGAATTACTTCCACTTCTTTATATTTAGTTAATTTATTATATTTAGCAATGACTGTGATAATAAAACCAACATAATGTGTTTTATGTGCACACACTAGTGATGATCGCATGCTAATATTAGCTTCTCACTTTAAATGGTGAGATAAAATTACATATGTTATAACATCTCTGCTACAAATTACTTCTGTTCTTCTGCTTGCTCTGAGAGGTGTGTGTGTATGTGTGCATGTGTGTTTGTGTGTGAGAGGGAGACAGAGAATGAGAGAGGGAGAGATACATACATGCACACAGACGGGAAAAGTGATAGAAATCTCAAATAACTTATATCTTCCAAAAAGACAGATATTGATTTTAAAACTTTTTGACCTAAAATATTGCATCTGAACATCTCACCAAAACCAACCTCTCAGCTTCAAATCAATGAAATTATATTGAAAGTTCACAAATATCTACTTCTGCTTAATTTGATATGTGAAGATAAAACCACATCTCCAGCTTTTCTGTTTTGTGGTTTCACTTTTACTGTACTGATTTTTTTATGGCCATACTCCACACAATGGTTACTGTTTAATCTTCAGAATTTAGAAGATTTTTCTCACATGATTTAGATTTCCAAAATGATTTCAGGGAGAGAAACTGGGAGCATATACTTTATCCTGCCAAATTTCACACACTCTATGCTTATAAAACATGAAGCTATGTATGCCTTCTTACATAGAGACTCCATACAGGTACAGAGGATCCAGGGACAATGTATGCCATTTAATTTCACTTCCTCTCTATGCTCAGCTTGTTTTTCTAACAAGCTGAAAAAAGTTTTACACTTTTGATTAAATAAAATAAATGACTGTGAAGTTTTCTGGATCACCAAATGATCATTTAAAAAAAAAATCTACTTATTCCTACTTGTGATGAAAGGTATCTAGGGAGGATGAGGTGATGTAATGTGATGTAACATAGCAGATTCCTAGAAAGAAGGGAGGGGGCTGAAACAAGAGGCAGCAACAGTCCAGAGTTGGATTGTGGAAAATAAAAGAGTCTTATGATAGCCATCCCTAAAACCTTGTAGGATTTGTTAGGTTATAATACTATAGATTTAGTCTGGCAAGATTGTGTCTACATGATATAAACAAATAAAAAACTCCACTGAATGGGCTGGATTGTGTTATGCCTTTCTTGAGTGAGGCCTGACATATACTTACATACAGGGCTTATAATGTATTCCAAACATAAAAGACTCTGATCAACCTATGTGCCTCATATAACAATAAGATAAGACCAAATAGATGAAAGATAAAACCAAGAACAGACACCAGACATGGCGACAAATACTTCAGTGCTGCTATCACAACCTATATCTAGACATTCTCTATCAAGGAAGAACAAGATAATGAATCAAATTACAAAGTCATGATTGAAAAGCCAGGTCAGGAATATGTGAACTAGAGTGATGAGTGCATATATGGGAAAATATACGGTATTTTTCGGAGTATAAGATGCACCAGAGTATAAGATGCACCAAGATTTTGAAGAGGCAAATTTCTTAAAAAAAAAGAGTTTGCACTCTGCAGACCTCCCAAAAACGGGCCCATTTTTTTTTTTTTAAAGGGCATGAATAGCCTTTAGGAGGCTTTGGGAGGGGGACAAAATTGAGCAAAAAGTGCCCCATTTTTGCTCTCATTTCTGCCCTCCCCAGCCCCCCATGAGAACTCTGAAAGCATCCTAAAGGCTCTGCATGACCATTTTGGTGAAGGGCCAGGGTTTCAGGCAGCAAATAATGCTGTATTCAGTGTTTAATATGCACCCAGATTTTCAGCCTCTTTTTTGAGAGAAAAGAGTGTGTCTTATACTCCGAAAAATATGGTAGGTGGAAAAAGAAAAGAAGAGTTATAAAAATATACTCAGTCACTCATGCCCTGCTCACTTTGTGTTTGGACTGCTGCAATGTGTTCTCTATGGGGCTACCTTTAAAAAAAGTATTCAGAAGGTATAATTGGCACAGAATGAAGTAGCATGAACAGTTCTAGGATCTCTAAAGTGGCCCATGTTATAAGAACTGGTTTCCTGTTGCTTCTAGGTCCAATTCTAGGTGTTAGTTATCACCTTTAAAGCCCTTTATGGCATCTGTCTAGGCCCTTGATGGTGAACCTATAGCACGCGTGCCTGAAGTGGCACACGGAGACATTTCGCCTGGCACGTGTGGCATCACCCATTCCTCTTTCAGGTTCTGGTGTGCATGCACACACAATGATCAGATGGTGTTTTACATGTGGCAGAATCAGAAACTGGAAGAGCTGATTGGCAGGTGTACATGCGCATCAGAACATGGAAGAGCGTACAGCATACATGTGCGTGCTGGAAACCGGAAATTCATTTCTGGTGTGTGCATGCCACATTTCCAGCTCCTCTTCCTGGTCGCAGCCCAGACAAGCACATGTGAAGTGTTCACATGTGCTTGTCTCAGTGCCAAAAAGGTTCACCATCCCTGATCTAGGTTATCCGAGGAATGTCTCACCCAGTAGGATTGGACGATCCCACTTGCTTCAGCAGAAGGATGTCCCAAAGATGCTTTTTCAGGAGACAACTGGACTTCCTTGTTTATTCTTTGAAGATGTTTCACTTCTCATCCAAAAAACGTCTTCAGCTCTGACAGGGAATGGGGGCGGGGAATAGAAGGATTTATATTCCTTGCAGACAACTGGTCACTTGCATCCTTTTAGAGGGTTGTTGAAGCACTTGGAAGTTCATCCATGTCTTCAGGGTCAGCAGAAGGAGCATGCTGCAGACTTCAGCAGAAGGAGCATGCTGCAGACTGAAGTAATTTCAATTAATGGACTCCAGGCAAAGAACCTTTTCTGCCTTGGTTCCTGTCTTTTAAATATTCTGCCCCTTGAGGTGAGATCTGTTCCCAAACTCTGAAAAGGTCTGAAAAACCTGATTCTGCCATCTGGTTTGAAGTGGTTAGTCAGTTAGGAGAAGATTCCAGTTCTATCCTATTTATATATTGGTCCCTTTCATCCAGTTTTTTGTTAACTTTTAATGTTTAGTGCTTAATTAACATTTGTAATGTTTTAATGTTCTAATTGTTTTAGATTATTGTTTTATATTATATTATTTTTAAGCTGCCCAGAGACTTTTGACAATGTGACGGGCAGCATAAAAACTTTAAATAAGTATAAACAAATAAAAAAATGTAAAAAATACAACATTAAAAAACAAATTAGACAAAAGACTCAGTAAAGATACAGGATCTTCCTTTGTTGCACATGAAAATGAAATGATGAACATAAGTACAGAACATTCATGATAGAAGAATATTTATTTATTTAATTTTTTTCTATAGCGAAATAACCATATAACTATAGCCATCTTGCACCGAACTCTAGGTAACTCACAATCTAAAATGAAACAATATACCTACTATACCAACAGTAATGTAAAACTATTAACACAAATTAAACCTGGTTCGCCAGCTAAATTTTCCCATGTAGCCTACAATAAATTCATTCCATAAATCTCTTCTTAGTACTTGGGGGGAAATCTGTACCCTGAGGGCTTTGGGGAAGAGTAAAAGGATGGCAGACTTCCAGACCCCTGGGGAAAAGGGTAGCTATCCCGAAAGGTGGGACAGCTAAAAAAGCAGAATCCTTGCTAGATCGTATAAGATGGCAACATTTAAGAGGACAGACTGGGAGTGTACCCAATCTGGCAGATGTCTTTAAGGAGCTGTCGACCCATAAAAAAACACATGCAGGCCTTTAAAGATAAAAGCCAGCATTTTGAATTGTACACAGAAGGAAACGGGAAGCAGTGCAGCTTACAGGGTGTAATGTGGACAAAAGTAGGGAAAACAACACTGGGTGCATTTTTGCATTCTGAATCAGTTATAATTTTGCACAGTCTTCAAAAGATGTCTCAGGTAGAAAACACTTCAGTAGTCCAAATGGGAAGTAACTAAAGTATGTTTTGTTGTTTGTTTCCCACCTTTATAATTTATATAAACAACGCAACGCAGCAAACATATCTAATGCTCTATCTTTCTCCTATTTTCCTCACTACAACAATTCTTGATGTGTTAAACTTTGAGAGATTGACTGGCCCAAGGTCATTTAACTGACTTTCATAGATGATCATAAGCGAGACCTCACTGCAATTCTGAATTTTAAAGAGGGATTTTATTATTGTTTACAAACTATAGGACTGAAGGAACATAGGATTGAAATGAGACATCATCAGCTTGATTACTAGATAGATCTGAAAAAAGAAAGACTAGAAATCTTTTGTGGGAACAAACAGTGGCTGCTTTATTCTGTAGCCAAAGAGATTATGTATCCCATAAAGTATTTGCAAATCCACTGTCTATCTACTGTGAGAAATGCAACCTGTGACATTGCCAAAATTTATATATAATGATGTGCCTTAAAAAGTTCCATGAGAATTACATGATACTGTAAATCTGTTGAAGCCATGCTTGTTTAAATTCAAAAGCAACTCAAGTTTAATGCAGATTTAAAAGGAGAGAAACTGAAGTTCTGAACTAGCTTTGTGCTGTTTATTTTAATATTTGACCTTTATATGTGTATTTACCACCACAACCCCAAGATCTTCTGCATGAGCTAAGAAATTCTCAGAAAAAAAGTATTCTCAAATAAATAATTAATGTGGCTGGCTGGTTCTTCCTTGTGTGCAATTCCAGTAAAGTGATGATTTACAATTCTTGGAGTCTGTATTTGTTCAGGGTCCTTAGGTAAGGTGACCAGACGTCCCGCTTTTGGCGGGACACCCCCGCTTTTTAATGCATTTTCCCGCGTCCCACACGCTTTTTTAAAAAGCACGCTTTTTTTGGCGCTCGCAGCTCCCGCCCATCAGCTGCTAGCTTGCTGGGCTGGCTCATCGTTCTGTTCTATCTGCTACCTACAAATTTAAGCCAGCCCAGCCTGCCGCTGACTGATTTAATTGGCCAGGACTCCAGCCAATCAGTGAGCTGGCTGGGATGGAAAATTTTCCATCCCAACCAGCTCACTGATTGGCTGGACTCCTTACCCTGAGGACTCCTGCGTGAGTCTCCATTTTCCTTTCGTCTTTTGGGGTTGCAGCTGCGCTTGTTGGTGAGTAATCTAATCTAATTCTAATCAGAGAATTTTCTGCTCACCGCGGCAGGAGGAGAGGGTGGGGGCAGCGGCAGCCGCCCGCAGAGAACTTCCTCTCACTTCCGGGGCTCCCGCCGCCCGGCAGAAGCCACTGAAGCGCGTGGAAGTTCTGTGCGGGCGGCTGCCGCTGCCCCCACGCTCTCGTTCGTGCAGAGAATTAGCCTCGGCTGCTGAAGGGATCGGGCCCCCACTTTAACTTTCTCCTCCTCCTCCTCCCCTTCCGCCCTCAGCAAGAGAAACGGCAGCTGGGCTTCCGCCACGCCCCCGCGCCGCCGCTTTTTCTTCTTCCCCGGCCTTCCCAGTTAGCTTGCTTGAAGCTCCGAGGAGGCGGGAGGAGGGTCGCAGGAGTGGAAGTGGGGGGAGGTCTCCCTCCTCTTCCCCTTCTGCCATGAGCAGCAGCAACGGCAGCCGAGCTGGGAAAGGGGCGCTTTAGCAGGGCTGTGGGAGCCCTGTCAAAGCGCACCTTTCCCGCGTCGGCGGCTGCAGGGACCGCCCCACCGCTTTCTCTTCTTCCTCCTCCTCCTCCCCTTCTGCCATGAGCAGCAGCAACGGCAGCCGAGCTGGGAAAGGGGCGCTTTAGCAGGGCTGTGGGAGCCCTGTCAAAGCGCACCTTTCCCGCGTGGGCGGCTGCAGGGACGGCCCCGCTGCTTTCTCTTCCTCCTCCTCCTCCTCCCCTTCTGCCATGAGCAGCAGCAATGGCAGCCGAGCCGGGAAATGGGCGCTTTGGCAGGGCTGTGGGAGCCCTGTCAAAGCGCACCTTTCCCGTGTCAGCGGCTGCAGGGACCGCCCCGCTGCTTTCTCTTCCTCCTCCTCCTCCCCCCCTTCTGCCATGAGCAGCAGCAACGGCAGCCGAGCTGGGAGAGGGGTGCTTTAGCAGGGCTGTGGGAGCCCTGTCAAAGCGCACCTTTCCCGTGTCGGCGGCTGTAGGGACCGCCCCACCGCTTTCTCTTCTTCCTCCTCCTCTTCCCCTTCTGCCATGAGCAGCAGCAATGGCAGCCGAGCTGGGAAAGGGGCGCTTTAGCAGGGCTGTGGGAGCCCTGTCAAAGCGCACCTTTCCCGCGTCGGCGGCTGCAGGGACCACCCCACCGCTTTCTCTTCTTCCTCCTCCTCCTCCCCTTCTGCCATGAGCAGCAGTAACGGCAGCCGAGCCGGGAAATGGGCGCTTTGGCAGGGCTGTGGGAGCCCTGTCAAAGCGCACCTTTCCCGTGTCGGCGGCTGTAGGGACCGCCCCACCGCTTTCTCTTCTTCCTCCTCCTCTTCCCCTTCTGCCATGAGCAGCAGCAACGGCAGCCGAGCTGGGAAAGGGGCGTTTTAGCAGGCTGTGGGAGCCCTGTCAAAGCGCACCTTTCCCGTGTCGGCGGCTGTAGGGACCGCCCCACCGCTTTCTCTTCCTCCTCCTCCTCTTCCCCTTCTGCCATGAGCAGCAGCAATGGCAGCCGAGCTGGGAAAGGGGCGCTTTAGCAGGGCTGTGGGAGCCCTGTCAAAGCGCACCTTTCCCGCATCGGCAGCTGCAGGGACCGCCCCACCGCTTTCTCTTCTTCCTCCTCCTCCTCCCCTTCTACCATGAGCAGCAGCAACGGCAGCCGAGCCGGGAAATGGGTGCTTTGGCAGGGCTGTGGGAGCCCTGTCAAAGCGCACCTTTCCCGTGTCGGCGGCTGTAGGGACCGCCCCACTGCTTTATCTTCTTCCTCCTCCTCCTCCCCTTCTGCCATGAGCAGCAGCAACGGCAGCCGAGCTGGGAAAGGGGCGCTTTAGCAGGCTGTGGGAGCCCTGTCAAAGCGCACCTTTCCCGCGTCGGTGGCTGCAGGGACCGCCCCGCTGCTTTCTCTTCCTCCTCCTCCTCCTTCCCTTCTGCCATGAGCAGCAGCAACGGCAGCCGAGCTGGGAAATGGGCGCTTTGGCAGGGCTGTGGGAGCCCTGTCAAAGCGCACCTTTCCCGTGTCGGCGGCTGCAGGGACCGCCCCGCTGCTTTCTCTTCCTCCTCCTCCTCTTCCCCTTCTGCCATGAGCAGCAGCAACGGCAGCCGAGCTGGGAAAGGGGCGTTTTAGCAGGCTGTGGGAGCCTTGTCAAAGCGCACCTTTCCCGTGTTGGCGGCTGTAGGGACCGCCCCACCGCTTTCTCTTCTTCCTCCTCCTCTTCCCCTTCTGCCATGAGCAGCAGCAACGGCAGCCGAGCTGGGAAAGGGGCGTTTTAGCAGGCTGTGGGAGCCCTGTCAAAGCGCACCTTTCCCGTGTCGGCGGCTGCAGGGACCGCCCCGCCGCTTTATCTTCTTCCTCCTCCTCCTCCCCTTCCGCCCGCAGCAGCAGCAACGGCAGCAGAGCCGGGAAAGGAGCGCTTTTGAAGGGCTTCCGCCGCACCCCCAAGGACCGCTGACCTCGCGCCTCCGTTTCTTCTTCTTTCCCAGCCTTCCCAGTTAGCTTGCTTGAAGCTCCGAGGAGGCGGGAGGAGGGTCGCAGGAGTGGAAGTGGGGGGAGGTCTTCCCAGCCGGGAAGAGCTGAGAGGCTGCCGGCCCCTTTCGCAGGAAAGTTAACTTTTCTTTTCGAAATCCTGCCCCCCCCGCGTGGGTGAGTGGTAGGCTGTCCTCTTCCCGCAAGCCGCCCAGAGTTACCTGTGTGTGAGGTGGGCTGCCCTATGCATTTGCGTGTGTGCGCTGGAAAGAGAGTGAAAAAGAGAGGGAGAAATAATTATATTAATTAGATAGATCAGTCTTTCTCCACCTTGGAGACTTGAAAGTGTGTGGACTTCAACTCCCAGAAAGGGAGTTGGGAGAAAGGGAGAAAGGAGGAGAGAATGAAAGGATGATGAAAAGAAGAAAGAGGTAAGGAGAGGAGGATGGAAAGGAGAGAAAGAGGGGGAGAGAGGGTAGAAAGGGGAAGAGGAAGAGCAGGAGTAGGAGAAAGGTAAGGGAAGAAGGAAGGGAAAGGAGAGCAGGAAGGAAGAAAGTAGAGAAGGGAGGGAGGGTGAAAAGAAAGAGGTAAGGAGAGGAGGATGGAAAGGAGAGAAAGAGGAGGAGAGAGGGTAGGAAGGGGATGAGGAAGAGCAGGAGTAGGAGAAAGGTAAGGGAAGAAGGAAGGGGAAGGAGAGGAAGAAGGAGGAAAGTAGAGAAGGGAGGGAGAAAAGAAAGGGAAAATAAGGTGGTGTTATAACAGGAGGAAGGGATGGTAAACAAAGCAACCCAAACTGTATATTATAACCTATTAAATGAAATAATAAATGTATAAGAATGATAAATGTTAAAACACTTGTAACCAAATGACATGCTATATGTGATGATGGGTTTTTTTCTTTTTGTTTTGTTTTTATTGTTGTGGGTATGTGTCGTCTATGTAACAAAAAAAAATAAAAAAAGTTGATAGGCAAGAGGAAGGAGGAAGGAAGGAAAAAAGAAAAAGAGGGAGAGAGGAAAGAAGAAAAGATGGAACTAGAAAGCAAAGAAGGGAGGGAGGGAGGAAAGGGGAAGACAGGGAAAGAGTAGAAAGACAGAGAAGGTGAAGGTAGATAGGCAGAAGGAAGGAAGAAGGAAGAAATAGGAAAGGAGGGAAGAAGGAAGGAACAGAAGCGAAGAAATGGAAAGAGCAGAAAGACAGAGAAGGTAGATAGGCAAAAGAAATGAAGCTGAAAGAATGGAAGGAGGAAGGAAGAGAAAAAAAGAGGAAGGGAGTGAGTGAGGAAAGAAGAGAGGATGGAAGGAGAAAGGAAGGAAGAGAGGGAAAGAGCAGAAGACAGATAAGGTGAAGGTAGATAAGCAAGAGGAATGAAGGAAGAAGTGAGGAGTCTCGAGGAGGGGGAAAACATTTAGTGACCAAAGTTACAATGGCATTGAAAAAAGTGACTGATGACCATTTTTCACACTTAGCGACCATTTTCACACTTAGCGACCGTTGTGGCATCCTCATGGTTACGCGATCAAAATGTTGATGTTTGGCAACAGATTCGTATTTCTGATGATAGTTTGAAATGGTGACAGTATAAATTATTGCTGGTGTAATACTTAACAATGGTTTTTAAGGATTTCTTTTATTTATAGAATACCTTTTTTATTATTTTGGGGGGATTTTTACTTTTAAATTGTTTATAAAATGTATTTACTACAAGAAATGTTCCTTTTTGCAAATGTGATCTTTGCAAATCTTTGTGATGCAATATGTTCAGACCAGGTTTATGTGTCTCAAAGTGGCTGCTATTCTATGGGCAGGCCAGGTTGGTGCAAGGCAGCTTTGCCAGATTTGGTGTGTTTCACCCTCATTGAATTTTATATCGTATAAAGAATGGAAGGAGGAAGGAAGAGAAAAAAGGAGGAAGGGAGTGAGTGAGGAAAGAAGAGGATGGAAGGAGGGAGGAAGGAAGGAAGAGAGGGAAAGAGCAGAAGACAGATAAGGTGAAGGTAGATCAGCAAGAGGAATGAAGGAAGAAGTGAGGAGTCTCGAGGAGGGGGAAAACATTTAGTGACCAAAGTTACAATGGCATTGAAAAAAGTGACTGATGACCATTTTTCACACTTAGCGACCGTTGCGACCATTTTTCACACTTAGCAACCGTTGCGACCATTTTTCACACTTAGCGACCGTTGCAGCATCCTCATGGTCACGTGATCAAAATTTTGTTTGGCAACAGATTCGTATTTATGCTGGTTTCAGTGTCCTGGGGTGACCTTTTGACAAAAAAATTTTTTTTAATCAAGCCCCTCCCCCCCCCCCCCCGGTAAAGGGTGTCCCTCTTTTCCAATCTGAAAATCTGGTCACCTTATCCTTAGGGGTTCTACAAACTAAGACTTTACAGACGGTAAACAATTTATAAGAGTTGGTAAGTCATATTTATGGAGATGGGAAAGCTTGTAAAACTGGCAGTTTTCAATATAGATTTAGGGGAAACAAATAGAATGTGTACATAGATTTGGCTCGAGTTTTTAATTCCTTTTTTTTGTAGGAAAGCACTATTAATTCCAGGATCATCTGTTATATTGCTGCAAGAAGGCTAAAATAAAACTTAATTTGGTATTCCAGCTTTATAGTTGGATTTTACAAGTGCCAATATCAAGGAAATCATATTTTACTTTCCTTTCAGGCTCATATTTGCACTATTTTATCATTAAACCGTTTTTCTATACATTACCTCCCTCTTAATCCCATGAACATCCTTTACTTAGGGTAGACACAGATCAGAGGTGGGTTGTTCTCGGTTAGGCCTGGTTTGGCCAAACCAGTAGTGGGTCTTTTGCCTGGGTCACAGAACTGGCAGCGACCCAGGCTTGCCAGGCCCTCAAACCAGTCCCTAGGTTAGGGTGACCAGACGTACCGATTTCAGCATGACAAGCATGCTTTATAAAAATTTTCCCCGCGTCCCTCCACCTTTTAAAAAAGTCCCGATTTTCTGGCTTCATGTTGAAAGCCCAGTGGATTTGCTTAAGAAATCCTAACTGGGGCAAGACAAAAGACACCCTGTCTAATTCCTCTCTCTGTCTCAGTACTTTCATTGAAGATATTAAAATGTTAAAGCAACAAAACAGACCTCCCCCCCCCCCCGCGCCGGTCACATTGATCTCTTTTTATAATAAAAAAAATGATCTAGTACCATAGAGCTGCAGGAAATGGCTAGAGAGGTCACCAGTGTTACTTCCTGGATTTTCCAGAGGGGAGGGGCACGGAGGTTGGAGGACTCCAAAATGGTGGGAAAGTTTCTTTGAAAGATATTGACTTGGAGTTTCTGCCTGCTGGTAAATGTGCTGGGTTTTTTTCTTTTATTTTTTTAATGCATTTTAAAATAATGTAGGTTTTTAAAAATGTACAGCTGCTGTTTTTTTATTCAAAACAATATGTGTAACACTATGATGTACCATGGAAAAATCATTTTTAAAAAAGCTGAAAGAACAAAAGGGTTTTTTTAGGGTATTTTCCTGATCAAAACTATAATTGTTTCTGCATGACACCCTTAATCACAAATAGACAACTACACTTCATTCTAAATAGTTTTATTTCCTTTATTGTATGTGATTACTCAAGTCCAAAAACTGAGTTAATTGGATAAACTCAGCTCCACAATTTACTAAATATACAGTTACAGGAATTTCATGTATAGTATGCTGTCTCTTAGGGTTTATTGAACATAGGAGAATAATATGAGAGGGATTTGATGTAAAATAAGCTCTTTTAATGAATTCAAAATCAATGCAGCAGACAAGACATGGGAGTGAACATAATACACACTTTAACAATATATTTTTTTTCTTTTAGCCATCAAATACTGCAGCAAGTGTGTCAGTAATAATAGCAAGACAGGCATAGGATTTTCCAGCCAGGTTAATTTTACTTTTTTATGGTTTTGATGTTGTATTTAATTTTATCTGTATTAGAAACTTATGAAGGCTGTGCAACATTTTGAGGTGATATAGAGTATATAAAGGCATGAATAGAGTAGAACCTCCTCTGGTCACAACCATAATTCGTTCCATAACAATGGTCGCAAACTGATTTGGTCATGAATCAAACCTAATTTTGGAAATTTGGCGCTTACAAAAAAAATGGTGCAGAAGGGGAAATCAGCAGCGGGGGGGGGGATGTGAATATTTTGGTCAGAAGCGTTCGTGACCAGAGGTTCTACTGTATAACAACTTCACTTAAGACTTAAGATTCACTTAAGATATAACATCTTCACTTAAGATTCACTTAAGAACTGTGTCAAGAAAGGTGGTACACTGACCAAAGTTACAATGGCATTGAAAAAAGTGACTGATGACCATTTTCACACTTAGCGACCGTTGCAGCATCCTCATGGTCACGCAATCAAAATTTTGATGTTTGGCAACAGATTCGTATTTATGATGGTTTCAGTGTCCTGGGGTCATATAATCACTTTTTGACAAAGTCAAATGGGGAAACCAGATTCACTTATGTTACTAACTTATCAGCTGCATTTATTCACTTAAGAACTGTGGCAAGAAAGGTCACCTACAAAGCCCTTCATGGTATTGGATCTGGGTACTTGAGAGACCGCCTACTGCCAATCACCTCCACTCGACCAATTAGATCCCACAGATTAGGCCTCCTCCGAGTTCCATCAGCCAGTCAATGTCGACTGGCAACCACGCGGAGGAGAGCCTTCTCTGTGGTAGCTCCGACCCTATGGAACGAACTCCCCATGGAGATTCGTACCCTCACCACCCTCCAGACCTTCCGCATAGCCCTTAAAACCTGGCTGTCCCGACAGGCCTGGGGCTAAAGACCTTAACCCTGCCCGAATAGTATGAATGTTGTGCTTTTAATGATGTATTGTCTCATATGTAACTTGGTTACATATAAGAAGGGCCGAAGTGGCGCAGTGGGTAGAGTGCAGTACTGCAGGCCACTTCAGCTGATTGCTAGTTCAGCAGTTCAGCGGTTCAAATCTCACCGGCTCAGGGTTGACTCAGCCTTCCATCCTTCCGAGGTGGGTAAAATGAGGACCCGGATTGTTGGGGGCAATATGCTGACTCTGTAAACCGCTTAGAGAGGGCTGAAAGCCCTATGAAGCGGTATATAAGTCTAACTGCTATTGCTATTGCTATTGGTTTGTCCTCCCCTCCCCCTGAACTGTGAGCCGCCCTGAGTCCCCCCAGGGAAAAGAGCGGCATACAAATAAAGTATCTTATCTTATCTTATATAGTGACCAAAGTTACAATGGCATTGAAAAAAGTGAGTGATGACCATTTTTCACACTTAGTGACCATTTTCACACTTAGTGACCGTTGCAGCATCCTCATGGTCACGTGATCAAAATTTGGATGTTTGGCAACAGTTACAATTTATATTTGTAAATTGTAGTTATATTGACATTTTAAAAAAAACATTACAATACTATTTTTGCGTTGTATGAAAAATTTTGTTGCGTTGTTTTGTTTCGTATAACATTTTTAATCAACACACCCCCCCCGGTCAAAGGTGTCCCTCTTTACCAATCTGAAAATCTGGTCACCTTACCCTAGGTGCCACTGATGTCGCCACCATGTTGTTTTGTAATGACTGCACATGCGCAGTTCACTGTAAATTGTTCTGTGCAGTTCACTGTAAATTGTTCTGTGCAGTTCACTGCAAATTGTTCTGCACATGCGCAAAAAAAAATTACATTGAACTGTGCATGCACATGTATCATATCTGGCACATGCGCGCAAAACGTGCACAAAATGAACCAGTAGTAAAACTGGAAGCAACCCACCCCTGATACAGATGCTTCATGACTATGTCTCTGTTGGGAAGAAAATCCATTTGGTTCAGTTCCAAGCCAGCAGAAGAGCACTGAAAATAAAATGGAGGCTGGAGGCTGATTGGAAAGGAAGGGCAGCTGAAATGTAGTTGAGAGTGGGTGGGTTGTATTTCTTCTTTGGACTTTGTATTTGAGCTTCCAGTTCCTGTGCAAGAACATGTCCTTTAATATTCTATTGGCTGTTGTCAGATTCCTATAGGATCATGGCTGATTCTATAGGCAAAAGGGGAAATGCAAATTCTAGCTGCCTGTCTGACCTAATTTTATCAATCTTTTCTTTGTTGCTTATCTGAGTTTCTGTCTTGACCCAGTCTTTCTGAATGGATTACCAAATCTGCATTTCTAAAAATTGGCCTCATCAGTTTTTGTAGGGGAAACTGGAGGTGGTTCCTGCCTCCCTTAATATATTTTTCAAATTTCTCCTTTAGGGAAATATTTTATCCTGCCTTTTTAATATTTCCCAAAACATTTCATTTTTCGGCGGTGGGGGGCATCCTACATCTCAAAGACAGACATTTTGTGAAGAGACAATCTCTTTTCACAGCAGTTGTATTATACTCAGAGGCATCTAAATCAACGGTCATTGGCTTCAGAATGGTAGATGTGTCCAGATGATCGAAATCCTATTATTTTTTAATGTTTATGTTGAAACCACTGCATATATAAAAATGCTAGGGCTTTGATTGCCCAATCTCATCCACCATTCTAAAGCTAGGAAATGTCAATGTAGACATTGCATCTCTGATTGAGCTTTTTATGTGTTCTCAAATTATTATCAGCTTAAGAAGGAGATTTAAACTAGAGATGTTGACTAGGCACTAAGGAAAGGAATGCCAGCTGTCCAACAAAAGATGTCATTTACAAAATATTTTATATTTATTATCTTTAATGATTGAACTGATAAATAATAACTCCAGGAGACATCTCCAAATATATCACTATATTTCAACACAGATTTGCTGAAAATCAGCAACAAGAAAAAAGTATAAAAAGTTTTTTTTTAAATCTAAAATATAACAAAATAAAAATTATTCAAGATGTTTGGAACATAAAATTAGAGATGCTAAAAATGTCATAGTTTTTAAGAAATATTTAATACATTTTTAATCATAAAAAATGAATCAGGTTTACTGGACTGTAGAACTTAACATTACAAAAGACAGACTATTGTCCTTTTTTGTTGAAATGCAATATATTTGAACTTGTGGATTGTATCAGAGGTAGGTTCCTACCGGTTTGGACTGGTTCGGCCCAAAACTTTTTGCTCGCTGAACCAGCAGTAATGCCAGCAGCAACCCATCCTGGGGTTATATGTATGTTGTAATCATGGCCATCATGGCCATTGGAATATATTTTTTGTTAGTTATGAGTATAGGTTGAAGACGTTAAGGTTTAAAGATGATAATGAATTAGTCAATAATAACATTAAAGTTTGGAATTTTCCAATTTATGAAGATTTTTTTGAGTAATTTGATTAAATATTATAATTAAAATAGTAAAAAAGAAAAAAAAGAAAAGTAGAAGGGAATAAAAGATGCAAAGGGAAAAATAAGAAAAATAGAAAGAATAGAAAGAGAAAAGAAAAGAAAGAAAAAATATAGTAAATAACATATAAAGATTTCCAACTTTAATCGAAACAAGTACAGGTAGTTGTCGACTTATGATTGAGCCCAGAATTAATGAGCTAAGTGAAAATTTTGTTAGTGAATTTTGCCCCATTTTATGATTTGTATTGCTATATTTGTTAAATGAATCACTGCAGTTGTTAAATTACTCAGACATTTGTTAAGTGGCTTCCCCATTGACTTTGCTTATCAGAAGTTCACAAAGGTTTTATCACATGACCCAGGACGTGCAACAGTCATAAGTATCAACCAGTTGTCAAGAGTCTGAATGTAAATCCCATGACCATGGAAAGGTTAGCAGTAGTCACAAGTGTGAAGAATGGCCATAACACACTTTTTTCAGTGTCATTGTAACTTTGAACAGTCAGTAAACAAACTTGTAGGATGAGGATTCCCTATATGAACAAATTTAGTGACTTTTCACCTTTTGGTAAATTGATACAAATAATTTTCCCCCCAATATGCAGAAAGATAGCTGGGTAATGTTAGTCACTCTCTGTCAGTCCTAGGAAGGAGTCAATGGCAAGCCATTTTTGTAAAACATTGCCAAAAAACCCCTTTGCCATGGAAGTTGTTCCTGCAGTCTCCAGGCTGACTTAAGGCACGATAAATTAGAAATGTGCACACACACAAACATTATATAGCTATCTTGAGTACAGAATGTGGTTTTAATTTGTCTATCAATGAATGTTTATAGCTATGGAAGAATAATAGGATTTTCCAGATCGTTGTGGCTACAGCTCATTTAACAATGATACTTCACTTGTTTGAGAAAACATTTTGCACAAAACCTGTTGGAAAATGAAAAGAAAGAGGGAGGGCAGCTGGATGCAAGTAGAGTTAATGACAAGCCAGACTTCATTCTCCCGACAGATTACTTTATGGTTCGGAATTGCCAAAGCGTGCATGAGCCAAGGTCAGCCAGTCAGGAGACTATGATAATTTTGTTTTTTTTACTACTACACTTGCCAGTAACTAAATGCCAAACAAGCAAGTGTGGAACAAAGATAAATTAAAGTGGACAACTTATTTTGAAAACTGTATGCTAATAGGTAGAATTTCTGAATCCTTGCAAAATTATAGCAAACAGCAATATGTTTTGTTTAGTGGATATTTAATTTCTGGATTCATGTCATATTCAGATGATATTTTTATGTATTCATGTATTTTAATTATATCATCACCTATTCCGAAACTATTTGATAAACCGGTAACTATTTGAAACTTTGCATCTTTGCATTTATATTAAGCATACATCTCAAAATACTTTACTACTAATATAAAATACTCTTTAAATTTTGTCACAAAATTTATGGGAAAAACAAGTTTTGTTTTGTTTTTCTCCACAGCAGTATGGAATTATTGCTTAGTCTCCCCATTAAAACAAGATTGCTCTTTATACATTCTGTGGTGTTCATTATTCCATTAGAGGAGAATAATATTTCTGTGTCTGCATATTCAGTAGATAGCAAAAAGTTGCAATCAGACTTAATATACAAACGTGAGCTGTTTGAATGTAGTATTTGCATTTGTCCTCTGTACTAAATTAGGAAAATAAAACAATGAATATAATAATATTTCAGAATCCCCATATTATGCAATATTAAGAGACTTCTGTAATATTGATTCAATTGATTCATGTTTTAGTTGGTGGTATTCCACAATACTGTATATTACTATAATATAGTTTGGTACATGCAATAAAGATTACACAATCAATAGGTAACAGCTTTGTGTATACAGCAGCTAACTCATGGTTATATTTTACATATAAGACATAAGACTTCTGAGTATATATTCCTAGCAGTTTTCATACCAATATTATCATATAATAGCATTATCCATATGAATTTGCATAAGCAGAAGACCTGCAAGCATATTATAAGATAGAATAATATCATGCTTTTTTATATTTTAAGCTGCTAGACAGTCTTAGAATTTTGTAAGCATACTGTGGATATTTTCACAAAATATTATCTAGTAAATAAAAGGATTTGAGTGATTCCCATCATTTCCACTCCAGAAAGTTATTTAGTACTTAAAACCTGCCCTGAACCCAAAAGATTCTAAACTGTAAACAAACTATCAGAATGAGTTTCATATTCATTAAAAGCAAGGGAGGAGTGGGGGGGAGACTATTCATAAGGCAAAAGTTATAACAGAGAATGTTTGCCATCTCATTCACAAAACCCATGAGGACAGATAATATTTAGCAGAAATTTCTTCTACTGTATGACCCAGTCAGGTAAACAGCTTCAATTCATATCATTGCCTAACATACCCTTTAGAATTTTCCGGACAGCACTTTGAATTGGTACTGGAATGTAATAGTTGTAATAAAGGTGTACATTAGGTAAAAAAATAAATAATAGGCAGATGACTAGGGGACTGATTCTGACAGAGCTCCTAATTTAGAACATAAAATCTGGTTTGGAGAACCAAGGAGGAGCTGTAATTCAGTCATATTTGCATTTTGTCTGTTTAAAAATGGCTACCAGAAGCTGGCTTTTTATTGAGAAAACTTTGTCAGTCCCAGAACTATATTCTTGTGCTCTTGCTGAACTATATTCTTGTGCTCTTGCTTCCTGACTTCATCTCTTTCTCTTGGGTCAGCTGATTAATATTTTTGGCATTTGACTCTATTTAGACAAAATTTACTTCGCTGAACCTGTGCTCCATCTGAATTGCTCTCCTTTATGGTATGCATATGATTTTGTCTCTATTAGCCTAGCGGTTCCTTCGCAATCTGAGTATGTTGATGGTAAAAGTTGGTGTGAATGTACTTTGATTCCCTTTCATATAAAGAAACAGTAAGTTGCAAGGTTGTTTAATGGTATGTGTTATATAGCTATCTTATGTACACCTCCCTGAAATAATTGTAATAACTGCTTTACATGAAGAAAGATGAAATGGGATTTTTGTATGTGAAATTAATTTACACAAGCAGTTGATTGCAGTGCAAATGTGAGTGTTGATGGTAACAGTTAGTATGAATGTACTTTCATATAAAGAAACAGTAAGTTGCAAGATTGTTTAATGGTATGTGTGTGTATGCATGTGTGTTATCATTTCCAAGCCTGAAGGGAGGGTGAGATCCTCAAATAAAAGAAAATGAAGCTTGGTGGCTTGTGAAAAAAGCTTCCTAAAATACTTATTATGATTGGTTGGCATGAGCAAGCATGATTGCAGTATGAATGTGAGTGTGTGTCCCGATGCCCCAGGGAGTGATAAATGAAGGGATCCAGAGACCTGCGATTGCCTGCGTGAATTCCTCCCCCCCTTCCTTCTGGGTCATTCTTTGGAGGGAAGCAGGAAAGGTGGGGAGAGTGAGTGTCTGCTCATTTTTACCTGAGTGTGTGTATGAAATGCCCCCAGTGATAGCCGTGAATGCCTCTGTGCATTTCCTCCCCCTTTTTTTCCCTCCTTGGTTTTGGGTCATTAAAGGCGGCTGCAGTTTTTCTGCTCACTTTAACCACTTTTTTTTCTCTCTTCTGTGAAATTTGGAGTAAATGGGTGACCTGCTCCTGCACCTTTACCTTTCCCTGTTGTGATCTTTTCATCTGCATATAAAAGTTATGCAGTTACAGTTCCTTGTCTGCTCTTAATACAATTTTGATTTTTTCTTCTGGAAATTTTTGAAGTTTAAAATGCTTAATTAAACCTATAAAAAGAAATGATTTTGAGATATTTTGCTTACATTTGTAAATGTTTTAACATACTTAATGAGAATTTGCATCCAACTGAATGGAATCTGATATTTTGGAGTGTTGACTCTTTTTTTTAATTGCATTTTTTTTAAAGCTGTTCTTCTTCCCTCCCTCTTTTACACGTGAGTGCTTTTTTAAAAGCTTATGGATCAAGGTGTTCTACCCTATGATATTTTGTTTGTTTGTTTGTTTGTTTGCAACACAAATTGTTATCCCTTTTGGAAATTTACTCATTTTACTGCAAAAGTGTTTCAATCATAGAGGCAGTGGGAATGTCATGTTCCATGAAATTTACATCATCTACCTTCTGAAATAATGTTTGGATTTCCACACTTGTACAGAATGGGGGAAATTCCACAACATGAGACTAAAGATATGTCTGTAAAGAACTGTATACTTGGCCTCTCCTCTTTTTTTTCACCTTAGAAACAAAGGACTGCTAGCTCAAACCATAACTCTTGAATTGGCTGCTGGTGATTGCATCCTGATAAAACCTGACATGAGGAAAAAACTTAGCCAAGCCTGGGACAGACTCTACCAAGCCTAACTGACCACTTTTACCAGCAAGCCAAGCCTAATACCATCCAGCAGATATGAAAGAAAGGACCCTGAAATGGACAAGTAAAGACCAAAAGACTCTCTTCTATCCTCAGAAGACAGCTGTAAAGACTAGGGGGGAGGGTGGAAATTGATTGTAAAGTTTTCTTTCTTTGCTTCCTTCACAGATATTCATTTTAAGATTTTCTTTCTTGTCTCATTTATATTGTAATCACTTTAATGTATTCATGTAAGAATTGTATTTGAGAATGGCTAGCACAGCAAGTTCTGAACACCTTAGATTTCTGTCTAGTGGGAGGGAAAGTTTGTCCAAAATGTCTGTATTTTCTGTATTGTAGAAGCAGCTACACACACACACACACCATGAGAGAGAAAAATGTAGATAGGGAGAGGGAGGGAGGGAGGGGGGGAGAGAGAGGCCCCATTCAGAATTAGATTGAAACTATCTCCTTGACTTAACTCCACACAAAGCTTTTCCTAGGTTGATTTTTGCCCTGGCACAAAAGCCTAAGCAGTGATATATCCCTTTTAATCCCATGGAAGACAGTCAATTCCCCTCAGACAATTCCCCCACTTGAGGAGTAGCAGAAAGGATCTTCAAAACCTTAGCCCTGACTGACTCAAAAATGATGCTGCTCCATTGCCCAGTAAAGCAGGATATGTTGCACTAGTGGTCTCATGAGTAGGAGTCCCGGGCTCATTGTGTGTAATTAAAAAAACAAACAACTAAATAGCCTGGATTGCACACTAGCTAAACTCAATTTGGCATCACTAAAATAAGAGCTAGGGCAGGTTCAAGAACCATCCCTTCGAAATGAGCAGCCTGTAACTTAAAGGAAAAGCATGGCTGTGAAGAATTTTGGGATTTCTGCTTGTTTGAAACCTGTTTGGAAGCTCACAGAAAGTTATATCTGATATTAATTGGCATGAAAAATTGGATACTGTAAATTTCTTTCCAGAAATTTTGCCCTGGTTGCTAGACCTTCATGGTTGAAAGCTCTCTGGGAGCCACTGAAGGGATCTTTCTGCTGCCTCAATGCCCTTCCATCAGAAGAATTTAGTCTCCCTGATCTGACCAATTTTAATCTTTTGTCAAGAACATGTGCGTTCCACTCACATGTTTTGGGAAAAAAAAGGAGGGATTGTAGGAAGTTATCACCAGGCCCTCTCCCAGAAAAATGAAATATCCTAGGAAATATTGAAAAGGCAGAATATTTCTCTGGATATGAAAAGGAAGAAACATGTTTTAAAAGACAGAATAGCTGCCCGCAGCTTCCTGCCCATCCCTCTTTGTCAATGATTCATTAAAGCCTGAGCTAGTCCACTTTACATAATAAAGAGTTCTCCTCTTCAGCTCCAGAGTGATGGGATTAAGGCATGATAATATTGGCCCTTTACCCAACTCGCCACATGGCATCTGAGAACTCAACCAAACCTGGATTCAAAACGCAGCCTAGAGAGTTTCCCCTGCATGGGCCCATGGGAGTCTGACAACCAATCAGAATACAAGCTCAATATCCAAGGCCAAAGAGGGCATAAAACCAGGGACTCAGCTTCTCTTCCTCCCTTCCCTTCTCTTCTCCACCAACATTGAAGCATGTGATCATCTTTTCTGTTCAGGACTCAAGCCATGTGGTCCCGTCCTCCATTAAACCATCTTCTCAAGCAGCCTCCATGTCTCCAGTGTCTTTTCCCCCACTTGCAGCCGAACCCAGAAGGACATTTCTTCCAACAGTTCCATTGTAATCAACTCTGCCTCTGTGTGTGTGTGTGTGTGAAAGAGAGAGAGATCAGCCTGAAACATTAAATTAATGTATAACATCTTCAACAAGTTTAATACAGCTGTTAAATAGTATTTCTGTCACCATATTTTATCTTTGCTTCTTTTTTTGAGCAAGTGGATACACTTACAAATAAAGTATTGGGTTGCAGCTATATTTTGTTTCAATCTAATAATGGTTTTATAGACTAGAAGCAGTCTTTCAAAGTTATATTGAAAACTATAACCCCAGATATTCAGGCTGCCTCTTTGAAGATCCATTAAGGTGTAATAGTTCCATAAAGCATCTGATGGCAAGATGGAAAACTATGTGACACCTGAGTGTAGGTGCATTGAAATGGATATCATTTTATGTTTTTCATTTTGTTTTGTTTTCTGTCCATTTTCAATCCTGCTTTTTATTGGGTAGATAGGCCACTAAGAGTCTAATGGTTTAGAATGGCATATAAACCACACCATATATACAAATAAAAAAAGGCAAGCAAATAAATATATTAATAAATGAACAATTATCAGCTAACATTTAAAATAAATTAAATAAAAAGTCAATGATGATTACATTCTTAATACATTTTTATTTAACATTCTGTTGAAAGAGATACCTGCAGACATCTAAAGCAGGGGTGTCAAAATCATGGCATCACAGCAGCATCACGTGACGTATAGCAATATAGCAATAGCAGTAGACTTATATACCGCTTCATAGGGCTTTCAGCCCTCTCTAAGCGGTTTACAGAGAGTCAGCATATTGCCCCCAACAATCCGGGTCCTCATTTTACCCACCTCGGAAGGATGGAAGGCTGAGTCAACCCTGAGCCAGTGAGATTTGAACCGCTGAACTGCTGATCTAGCAGTAGCCTGCAGTGCTGCATTTAACCACTGCACCACCTTGGCTCATTCAGGATCAGGATTTGTTTCCCCTTCGCTAAACTGGGCAGGGGCTGGCCAGCACATGATGCATCTGGCCCTCAGGTTTGACATCCCTGACCTAAAGGCATTCTAGAAGATTATGTAACTATATGTTTCAAACAGTTATGCCATTGTTTAATTGTAGTACACTACATATTTTGGTACTATGTTTGAAACATGTTTAGTTGTCATCGATAAAAGGCCAATTATTACTTCCTTATTGCATCTGAACACAATCATGCCTTCTGTCATTTTTTGGAGTAAATTATATCTTCTTCCACTTCTCTTGATGGGACATTTACCTCAATTCTACATAAAGACTAGTGCTTTTCTTTCTCTGTTGATGCAAATAGGACAATATGAGCCTTGTGGTCTGCTTCATTCCATGAATTTCAGAGTCTAGAATAGATGATGGGCACACCTAGTAGCCTTTACTATGTGTATTTAAAAGACATTTTGCTTAACTGCCTGCCATTAAAGGCTATTTTTTTTTCATTCTGAGGGCAATATATTTAGCAGTTGAATGGTGAAACACTACAAATTCTTTGCTTGGTTGGGTTTTAATCGGGGTAAAATTGAGAAGAAGTTTGCCATGTTTCTCCATATAGCCCAAAGGACAATAAGGAATAGGCTTTTTGTTTTTTTTTTGGTTTTGTTTTAAGCAGTCCTTAAAAGACATGCTCAGTGATCAGAAAACAATACGCACTTGCTTTTCTGGCATGAGTAAAAAAGGAGAAGAGGCTATGCAATCAATGTTATGTTTGGAGATAATATTTTGCCATTTCTATGGATAGAATTAAGGAATGGGGGGAAATTTTAATACACATATGTTTAAAATGGGTTAATTTCAGTTGAAATTAACTTTTTATAATTAATAATTAAAATCTGAAGGCTGCCCTGAAGAAAAGCCCCTAGTAAATTATAGTCTGGGTGTACGATATCTGCCTTCTTTTCTATAGTCTCATTTGGATTATTCTACTATAGCTTGTCCACCTCAAGAAAACATTGAAGCTATTTTTTTTTTTTAAAAAAAATCATACTTAACTGTCCTGATCACGTAGGGCACAGACATGTTTTCTAACTGGATGTCTTCTCAAGTTTGATGGTTGTTTTTTGTTGCTGTTCTTTTCCTGTTAGTTATCCTCTGCATTTCATTTATAATACAGTCATTATTTCTATTGCAGGGTAAGCTGTTGATTTTTTTAGTCACCTCAAAAAGATTATGAGGTAAGTATCTTAAATAAAAACAGTTGCAGTATCTTGCTGATATCTGTTTATTAATTGGAGCCAGCTTTGGTTATTAAGGAAAACTGGATATTGAGGGTTAGTAGGTTAGAGTTAAGATCACTATTCCTACTATTCATACCAAGACACATGTTGAAAGTCATACTGGCATAATGTAGGAAAGAATAGAAATAATTTTGGTAACAGAAATCAAGGATAAATAGTTATGTTTGTTTTCAATTCACCTGAAGTCAAGAGCCGAGGTGGCACAGTGGTTAGGGTGCAGTACTGCAGGCCACTTCAGCTGACTGTTATCTGCAGTTCAGCGGTTCTAATCTCACCAGCTCAAGGTTGACTCAGCCTTCCATCCTTCCGAGGTGGGTGAAATGAGGATCCAGACTGTGGGGAAAATATGCTGACTCTGTAAACCGCTTAGAGAGGGCTGAAAGCCATTTGAAGCAGTATATAAGTCTAACTGCTATTGCTATTGCTATTGAAGTATATTGATAAAGCCTTGTCTGGGGGCTTTTGAGCTTCTTTCTTTCTTTCTTGGACTATACGATAGTTCAGTCTGGACCACCAAATTTCTGCAGGGAGACATGAAGCTAAAATGCTGTAACCAAGATGTTTAATTTATTTTTTATCCAACTCTTTGAAAGACATTTCAACATTCCTGATAATTAAGCTATCTGTAAAGATGTAACACAAAAATCCTATACATGGCAATTCAGTACTTTTGAAACTTCAGCAAACCTATTCCCACATCCATAAGAGATTGCATTCTCACATTCTTATAACGTTCTTAATTTTGTTTCTAGAATTCTCTTTTTTGTATATTAGTGTATTATATAAAGAAATATATAATGTTGCTTATAAGCATATTTCACATTACATAATAAATATATTTTAAATGTCACATTTCCATTTTTCATGAAAGAAATGAAATCAGTGTTTGCTTTGGTTTTAATTTGTTCTATTTTTTAGATGCTCCTATTATTTGTCTCATTTCTATGTCTATGGAGAATTCTCAAACTAAAGAAGCTTCTTGGATGAGAAGCAAAATGTTTGCAAAGAAAAAAAAACTCTTTTAGAAAGATTTTTGCAATTTTGGGAGGAAAAGCACCTTTGGGATCTTATTTCTATGCAGTTCAGTATACTTTTGACTTTATAAAACACTATAAATGATCAAAGCACACACATAACAGGCACACATATAACCAAAACTAGAAGTAATGTGAATTGGGGAATTTTTTTGCACACAGTATACCAAGAAAAACAGCAAGCCTGGCAGTAGTATTGATTGTTTGGATTTTAGTAGGCAGGAATATGGAGTGTTAATTCTTTTTTATTAAGCTACTAGCCTAATAAAAATAGTATCTATAAAACTAGTGTTTACAATGGAAGGAAAACGTCCAACTAAGTAAATGATTTTACAATTGAATTGCAACTGAAAGGGAAATTTAAACTAAACATTTTTTATCATATTCTTTTTTTAAAGTGTGAAAGAATAGGTCAGGATAAGGGCTGATACAAACATTAAAAAAATCTGCACTTAAATAAATGAGGGGATTTAATCTGGACAGTAATATCAAGTAACATGAACATTATATATAAGCGAAAACTATTTTTTAAACTCAGTACGCATAAAATATATTTATAGACATATAATACAGAAAATAACTACTTACTTTTTTTTCTTTTCAACTGCATTTCCCTTACTTGAAGTCTTGTACTGAGTCACTTGCCCTCCATTTAAAAAATAATAATCTTGACCTTGGCTCAGTCTCAACCACTTTCTTTTATCCAGGCACTTTAACCTGAAACAAAAACTATAAGGGGAAAAAAGCATTTCAAGTCTGCTTTTCTCAGTAAAGCTGCTAAAAAAGTTCAATTTTAAATGTGAAATTTAGTTGATTTATCATAAGGTGACCAACTTTTGGCGGGACAGTCCTGATTTTTCACAATTTGTCCCGCGTCCTGCAACATTTTTTAAAAGTGCCAATTTTTGGATAGAACACTTAATACATAAATCTGTTGTCCTTAACAGTTTGATATCCGCAGTCCTGTACCCTCCACATACAACTATTTAAATACTATTTTCTGCGTTTTTAATAATGGGGTGAGGAAAGGCTACACCGGGGAACGTAACAAAGGTGGGCTCTTTTTTTGGGGGGGGTTCAAAGGAAAGAGGATTCCGGTGGTGGGCAGAGCAGCATCACATGGGGAATCGAGGCAGGAAGCATGCTGGTCTGCAGGCCTTTCTGTTTATTCCCTGCTCTTTGGAGTGGCAATGGAAAAGTTTGCAAGCCCGGGCAAAGGCAACGGCTTGCGCCTCTTGAAAGTGGTGAAAGCAGGCGAGTTGCTGTATCGTGTGGTGTCCTTCACTTACATTGTCAGGAAGAAGCACCTCAGAGGCGTGTGTGAACATTGTCTGCACAGGTATTGGCTGAGCCTCCTTCCTGATACTCTAACGCGCCGCTTTCTCCTTCTGTTTTTCCTTGCCAGCAGCGAAAAAAGTCAGCTGGGTTCTCATCCCTTGCAGAAGCTAAAGCTATTTGAGTTGCCATATATAGTTCTGTGAGCCGTAACAGTTTATATAGCACGACTCAGCAAGCGAGTAACCTTAGACAGAAACAGGATGATTCTGCATTGTTTTTTTTTTTTGTTGGGAGGGGGAGAAAACCTCATCGGTTGAGTTTCTACTAACTTTAAATCTGGGAAGTGGCCTACAGCAGGATGTGGAAGGATTTTTGCAAGCACCAGCTCGATGGAATAAGTGTTTTTACTTTTGGGGGGGGAGAACCTTAAGCCAAGAGTTTCCTACCTATATACTTTGATCATGGAGATTTATGCACAGAGTCACAAAAATGTAACTAAAATATTTATGTAAATCACGAGTAATTATCTCCCGGACGTAGACAAGGAAGCTTATACATCCGGTATAGCAGAAACATTTTCATTCAGTAAATGTTTTCTTCCATTACTTTTCGTAGCAAACATAATAATTTCATATACTGTATTAAACCATGGTTTAATTTTAAGTTAGTGTGTTGTGTGAATCCTGATTTAAGAAAATGTATTTAGCTTGTCATAGCTACGATGAGTTCATCATATAGCTAGTGTTCAGTTAACTATGTTCAGTGCGCATTAGGAGTTATGGTGGCACTGAATGAATGGTAGTTAGGCCCAGTTGTGGAAGTTATGGCCATTGCAGTGCCCTCATGATCATGCATTAAAAATTCAGGCACTTACTTAGCCTTTCTTGCGAAACTTCAAAGTGTCAGGAAGTCCACTCACAATTTAGACAAGGTGGGAAGAAGCATTACAGGAAGAAGACAGTGGAGATAATTGAGAGTTGCAGGGTGGCCAAAAGACAGATGGAAAGGAAGGCAGGTGGATGAAGAGAGGACAGTCCTTATCCCTTACTGACACTTAGAACTTGGACAGAGCAAGCTGGAAATGACTTGGATTGGAGTATGTCCTCACCAAACAACTGGGTGGGATTCAGTTAATGACAGCAACCAGGACTGCTGTTGCTATATGAAGTCGTGCTTTATGATTGCATTGCTTAACTGAGGGCTACCTGTAAAGAATCCCTCATCAGTGTTAATTCAAATATCAAATATTCTAGCCATAATCACATTGAAAATAAAAACAAAATAAAACTTTTCTATCTATTGGAATTACGATTCCTGGATAGAGGCAATCATCAGGTGGTGAATATATACATTTGGAAACATTTGGATTCACTATGTCGAGTTTTTGTTTAACACATACCAGTTAATATTAATTAAGCAATATAAGGAAATGTATAAAATTTATAGCTTATTCCAATCTTAAGATCTTATGTCACAGCAAAGTTTTTTGTTCCGCCCCTTTTTTGACTCCACCACGTGGCTTCCTCTTGCAAACATTTTCACTCATTTTTCCAGGTCTATTTTATTTAGCAATAGCAATAGCAGATTTAGGTGCGGTGCGAAGTCCTGCCTCACAGTCGGAGACGTCCTTTGCCTTTCTCTCGGTGTGCGTGTATTTGTGTGTGCATGCACGTGTGCGACACACATGAGTTGTGACTCAAAAGGAGTTGGGGGGCCACTGGAAAAAAAAGCCATTTTCCCAAGCCCGCCGTACGAACTTGCATCCAAGTCCACTGGCCCCATTGATTCTGCAAAACAGGGAACATCCCCCCTTCTTTCCTCTTAGATTATCCCCCTCCCCCTTTCTTTCCCACAACCAAAATAGCCATTTTTTTTACTTTGCTAGCCCCCCCAACATACAATAAGAAACTTTTAAAATATAAAGCAATTGTTAAAAGTTTCGAAAAGCCTAGTCGACTCCCTCTCTCTCCACCCAGTGTATATGAGTTATTTTCTTCTTCTCCCTCCCACCTCCCATGACTCACTCCCGTTTTGGACCTACTCAACATTTTGTGCAAAAGTCATCAGCCATGAACAAGCTGTATATTGGAAACCTCAATGTGAATGTGACTTCGGCGGATCTGGAGAAAGTCTTCAACGACCACAAAATATCCTTCTCTGGCTAGTTCTTGGTGAAGTCTGGCTACGCCTTTGTCAACTGCCCAGATGAGCAATGGGCTATGAAAGCCATCAAAACTTTTTCTGGTAAGCCAATGGATTTATTGCTTGCTCGTTCTGTCTTTTTCATCTCTTTTTTCCCCTTTTCCTTTGAGATTTTGGAATGAACAATTGTTTTCCAAAAAAAAGGAGAAAACCCGCATAATTTTATAAAACGGATACTGTCACTCAGAACTGCAAATACTACTGAGCTGGTTCTTTTTGTGTGTGCAAAGACTCATAAAACATGGTGTACAAAGGATGCGACCAGGCAGCCACACTTTGCTCGTACTCACACTTCCGCCCTTTCTTTCTTTAGCTCTCTGTAGTCATCAATGAAAGTTACTTTCATTTCATATTTTTCTCTTATCCATGGGAGGGGGGCACCTCTTCGATTCCCCCCTCCCACTTTTCTCCTTGAGTATTGAACTAGGTGGCGAGTATTTTAACTTGTTGGGCCTAGAATCTCCTATCAACTATCATAGACCAAATTTTTAATCAAGAACCCCCCTCCCTGTCAATGGTGTCCCGCTTTACCAATGTTAAAATCTGGTCACCTTAATTTATCACCTATCACGGAACAGCAAAAATTGTGTGGATGAGCACAACTTTAATACAACCAGGGCTTTTGTTTTCTTGAGCCCATGCCTGATGCAATGTTTGCAGCACAAATGAATATGCTTTGTCTCGCTGTATTTTATCCTTCTGGGTTTAGAATCTAAATTGTTTTGGGTTTCTTCTCATCTTGAATATAAGCCAAATAAGAGATGAGAAACCACACATAAAATTGATATGACACATTATTTAAGCTCAATGTGCTCTCAGTATCTCTGGAAAGCGCATTTGGGTTATGGGGATATGTAACTATGCTTTGCTGTCGCAGTTCCCATATAAAATTTGTATGAACTTTGAAAAGTAGGTGTTCTTAAATAAAATAGCAAGTAGGTGGTGGAATTTCATCTCTTCTATCTATCATCCAGTCCTTAAAGTTAGGTTATTGGAATATCTTTAATTAATTCACTTTAATGGCTTGATCAGATTGGATTTCATTTTTTGATCAAATAAGTACAAATAGTAGGAACTAAAATTATACTGAAGTTGGAAAAATAAATGGTACTTGAGGGAAGTAAAATATATTCCAAATTAGTTCAGTATTCACTTGAGACTTAAAGACTTATACTCTTTTTCTTTTCCTTCCACTATTTTTTACCATTTAAAATCAGCTTCCTAGCTGCAGGTCCCTCTGTCACAGCATATTGGGCTCATAATGTAGATTTGTGTGTGTGCCCACACATACACATACACATACACACACACATCTCTCTCTCTGTGTGTGTTTCTGTGTTGGACACTATATGAACTATAAAAAAGGAAAGGTAAAATTATGAAATCTAACAAATTATATTTGAATAGAATTCAAATATTTAACTGCACATTTTAGTATCATTTATTTAAATATCTAGTACCTACTCATGATATAGGGATGCGGTGGCTCAGTGGCTAAGATGCTGAAATTGTCGATCAGGAAGGTCGGCAGTTTGGTGGCTCGAATCCCTAGTGCCGCATAACGGAGTGTTACTTGTCCCAGCTTCTGCCAACCTAGCAGTTTCAAAGCATGTAAAAATGTAAGTAGAAAAATAGGAAACACCTTTGCTGGGAAGGTAACAGCATTCCGTGTGCCTTTGGCATTTAGATATGCTGGCCACATGACCATCAAGACGTCTTCAGACAGCACTGGCTCTTCAGGTTTGAAATGAAGATGAGCACCAGCTCCTAGAGTCAGGAACGACTAGCACATATGTATGAGGGAAACCTTTACCTTTATTTGAATGTACTCTTTTCATTTTACTATGGCTGATTATACAGTATTGTGCTGATTCATAATATATGTCTCTGATTGCCAGTCTATACAAAAACACGTGTCTGATCATGAGCACGGTGTGATTTTCTGTTTATTTATGGTTTATTGATCATTCACTTAATGTTGCTGAATTAAAGAGTATAAGGGTAAGGATTAAGGAAAGGGTTAGGTTTTTTTTTAAATCTAAAGGAATAACTATAAACAGATACACTTTGTAAGATATGTGACCTGCTACTAGATATTTTCTGTTTTCACCAACACTGAAACTCATGTGAGTACATGTCTGATTAGGAATAGATTGAAAAGGTAGTTTTTTCCCCTCTAAAATACAGCATTTATAGAGTGAACCTGACCATTCTTGGTTTCAATATTTGCACAGTGCTTATTTCAAACTTGCTTAATTTGATGAAAACTGAAATGCAAAATAATTGACCCAGTTCCAGAATGATTAATTAATTTTTCACACATACAATGAATACAAGTAAAGAAGTATTCAATTAATATGGAGCGGAGAAATGGCAGGTTATCTTGGCCATCCTTTACTATACTAACTGATAATATTTAAATTGAAGACATACAGAAGGATTTTTCCCCTCAAAGAAATGTGGAGATAATTATAACTATTCCCTACAGTTTTAAATAATACTATCCCATTGATTGTGGGTTTCTAGCTTGACCACAGGAAACCTGAACTCATTCAGTGACTCAAACATCACAGAGTCTTGCTCTTTATGGTACCAACAAAACAGAATCACTTAAGTGAGGCATGGAATCACGTTGTGCATTTAATGCACTCTTTTTCAAAGGAAAATGTGCTTTTAAATGTTTTATTTATAATATATGTATTTTTATATACTTTTCATTTTAAGAATAATTCATAAAGATGAATTTGTCAGGTTAGGAAGAAACAACTAATAGAAAGAAAATGACACATCCAAGCCTCACAAAGAATTGGACTAAAGTGTTTGTTTCATTTATTTGTGTTTTTAATAACTTTGATTTCCAAAAATGCAAAATTAAAAGATAAATAGTTAAGAAAAGAAAGGTTTTGAAAAAAAGGAAGAAGCTCAAGAAAAAGAGAAGGTAGAAGTGCAAAAAGAAAAGAGAAAGTAAGAAAAATTGAAAAAGAATTACTTCCAACTTTTTTCTAGATATGAATTAAAAAACAATATCAAACTCTTACTTTAAGATTAACATTTGTTGATATTATTTCTATAATACCATATATTCATAATCATTGGATTCCCCAAATCAACATTTCATTTCATTTCTTTCATTTTGTTTGCAAATAATCCAAGTTGTTTCCACTTAGGACTAAAACTAGTCAATCTTTTCTTCAAAGCTGTCAATATCACCATCTTGCCAATTAGATCACCTTCACCCTCCATTCTTTTAATTGTAAGTATTAGTAAGTCTTTCCACTTTTGTGCATATAAAAGCTTGCTACCATTATCATATATAAAGGCAAAGTTCCATAAATTGTTTCTATTTGACCATTAATCCCAAAAGAAAACCCTCTGGTTTCAATTACATATTCACTTTTAAAATCTTCTGAATCAGAATGTATGCTTGCTCACTATTTCTAGCTTTCTTGTATGGGCCCAAAAGATGGATAATATAATAAATTATAATTTATTTATAATAAATAAATTATATGAGAAAAATAACCTCTCATATAAAAATGAGACCATGAACAATAAAAACCATATTTGTTTAAAATATATTGTATATTTTCTTTTGCAAAAGGATTCTCAGCAAAATGAAAGAAAGAGAATGTTATTTAGTATAGCAGACAACTGCCCTCTCATATCATTGTCTTCTAAATAAACTTTTTGGCTATTCTGCAACAAGAACCAGAAATCTGCTTTGGAACTCTCCTTGCCTCATTTTCTCATAACAAGACAATTAATCTCATCAAGACCATTTCCTTCCTGCCACTGTCCAAAGTAAAGTCAAGCTGACCTGACTTGGTATGTTCTAATCACTTTTACAGCCTTGTTTTCCCAGAACAAGCTCTTTACATAATTACTTATCTTAATGTTTTACACGAATGATTACTGCATTTTCAGAGTATAAGACACACCTGACTATAAGACGCACTGGACTATAAGACAAACCTTAGTTTTTGGGGAGAAAAATAAGATTTCTGCCTACCAGGTATTCATTTTTATTCCCATAACACCAGAAAAGCAAGCAAACACAATAGTATAATATAGCGACACTTTTTGCCACTTTTTTTCTTTCCCCAGGTTGCTGGAGAAACTCTTAATAAGCTTGTCTGGCATTCACCTGTAAAAATGTAACAAAGCTGAATCAACAAACCAGCTCAGCACTTGTCTGAAGGAAACCATTGAGAAAACTCAGGGACTTCCGGTGGCGCCATGCTGCTCTGAAGAGGTCTCCTCTGAGACGTTTCAGCCCCGAGATCGCATTACACTGTCTGGACAGTGTAAATCATTGTCTGACAGTTTGATAACTCTTTCCTCGGGAGAAGAGAAAAGGGGAGAGCTGCCGAGTATGGGTAGAGCTCCCTTAACCCCCCAGGAGTCAATTCTGGGGTGTGGAAGGTGTGAGCCCCCATGTAGCTCGACACACTCCACTCTTGGGACGCATCTGCTCTCCGCAGATCAAAGAGCCACAACTACCCCTGCAATCAATGTTTGATTTACATCTGAGTAAGAAGCAGGCAGAGCAAATATCGGATAGTTTCACAATTGCAGGTATTTCAAACTTTAGCTCCATTCTACAAAAACTCCTTCTGTTAAAACTAACGAGATAGAAGTGAAAATGGCACCTGAATTTTGAAGATGTGGCTGAATCAAAATTTAACAAGCTACTACAGAGTTTAAGATTACTCAAAACAGCATTGATTTACTAATAAGTTACAAGACTTAATAATTGGAATAAGTGGTTTGTTTGGACTTAACAATTTGGTGGAAGATAAGCTTAATTGAATAGTTGAAATGGCCTCAAAACAAGTTAGAACAACAACTACTTCAAAGAGCGCTGGCAGCTCTCCAGTCCTGATAAATAAATTACAGTCATTATTACCTCCCCCTGCTGTTTAGGCTTTAACTCTTGATGCACTACAAGGAGCCTTAAAAGACGCCTTAAAGGAACAGGCGGCTGTTTTAGAACTTAAGATAGAGGAAAAGGTTACATCTGCCTTTAAGGAGGTTTCGGAGGAAATATCGGGGATCAAAGAGCTAATCCAGACTCGTAACCAGCAAATAAGAGAAGATATAGTGGAAGTCTTTAAAGGTTTGGCTAGCTATGTATCATCATTGGAAGATAAAGTGGAAGAAATCAACCAGTCCAATATCAATTTAGAAAGTAAAGTTGAAGAAGTTCAAAATAAGAAGCAGAAATTACAATGATACAATATAGGGTGATGGAATTTGCTTTGAGAATAAGAGGCCTTAAAGAGAATAATGAAGAAAATCTGAAGGAGACTCTTGCAGAAGTCTTTGACCAATTAATTGGTCAAAGCTGAATATGACTGACAAATGGACAAAATATACTGCGTTAATTCATGGATTGCCAGACAGAAACAATTACCAAGAGATATTGTAGTCTATTTTGCTACTAGGAATATAAGGAATCTGATATTACAAGAGTCCTATAAAACCAAGTTGCAGATTGCAGGTCAGGAGGTGATAGTTTTGAAGGAAATTCCACCAAAAATGTTGAAATCTAGGAAAGATTATGCATTCCTAGTGGATGAACTTAAAAACTGCCAGATACAATATAGATGGGAAGTTCAAGCCGGATTAGTGGTGAATTACCTGGGACAAAGACACCATCTTAACTCAGTTTGGAAGGCCAGATATTTTTACAGCAACGTATTAAAGGCTGGTTACCCTTCATCTCCAGGATTCAGAGAAAGGGAGCAAGCAGGAGAGGCCAGACAGCAAGATACCCAAGGATCATTGGATGTGGCCCAAGCTTTGAATCTTCTTGTGGAGTCAGAAGGAATTATGGAGCAAAGACAAACCTGAGCGGCTACCAAACGCAAGGAACAAGAATTAAAGATGCAACAAGCCCAGACAACAGCTCAAGAAACCATAAACATTAACACAGAACCCATGGGAGGAGCCAGGCCAAAAATTAAATTACAGGATTTCCAGGTGGCTCTTAAAAAGCTTCAGGGAACTGAGCATGACAATTAAATTTTTAACCTGGAATGTCAATGGCTTAAACTCACCACAAAAAAGGAAAAAAAATATACCACTATTGGAAACAATTTAAAAATGACTTAATTTGTCTGCAAGAAACACATGATCAGAACAAATGATCAGAAATACTTGATGAATGCAAGATTTGGACAACATTTTGTAGCTTCTGCCCCGGAGAAGAGAAATGGTATAGTTATATACTTAAGAAAGGATATAAAGGCTTAATTAATTGAAGCAGACTCTCAAGGAAGACATATTGCAATTGAACTACTATTAGAAGGAAAAAAGATACTCTTAATGGGAGTATATGCCCCCAATCAACAACAAGAAAAATTTTATAAGTTGCTCCATAGCAAGTTAACACAATGGGATTACAGATTGTGTATATTATTGGGTGACTGGAATGGAGTATTGGATACCAAGAAAGACAAGAAGGGTCAATTGCAAAATATTCAAGCACATGCAAAATTACCTAAGTCTTTCTTTGATATGATGGACAATATTGAGCTGAGACATCTGGCAGGAAAGGAATGCTAAAGAACAAGACTTTACATTTTTTTCTGATAGGCATCAATCCTGTTCTAGGATTAATTTTATATTAATCACAAATGATTTTCTTTCTAAGGGTAAGAAGACGAAGATATGCTCAAGAGCTTTAACAAATCATAACCCGGTTTGGATGGAACTGGAATATGGGAAGGAACCTAGAAGGTCTTGGAGGTTAAATGAAAATTTATTTAGATATGAGAAAAACATTAATGAATGTAAAAAATTGTTGAAAGAATATTTTGCTTTTAATATGAATAAGGGAACATCTATGGAAATGGTTTGGGATGCAAGTAAAGCATATATGAGAGGAGTTTTAATAAATTTAAATAATCTATATAGACATAGACAGGGGGGGAAAAGGAATTAGAGGAAGAGATAAAGAAGAAAGAGCAGGAGCTAATAGCTAACCCAGGTGTTAAGAAGACAAAAGAGGCAATCACTTTACTACGAGTGCAATTTAATATGTTGATGTCAGATCCGGGGGCTACTAATTTGTTATACGCTAAACATAATACTTTTTGCAATGCAAATAAACCAGGCTGATGGTTAGCATATATGATGAGGAAAAAACAAAAATTCCGTACTATAGAAAAAATAGATTATAAAGGTAAAGTAGTGTATCAACAGGATATGATTAAAAAGGCTTTTTTAGAATTTTATACAAGATTGTACACTGGTGATAAAATACAAGGTTTAGACATAGATAGGTACTCCATTATTGTTTATCCTAACCCTGGAGTTATTATTGAATAAAATACGGGGGTCAGATGATTTACAGGGAATTAAGATTAGGCATTAAGATTACGAGCATTTGCAGATGACTTGGTTGTAACTTTAACCCAACCAGGGAAGTCAACTATGGCTTTAATGAACATGATTAATCAATATGGTCAAGTATCTGGGTTTAAAATAAATCTAGGGAAAACAAAGATGATAGTTAAAAATATGAACACAAATCAAAGAGAAGAATTAGAAAAAATAACAGTATGTGAGATAGTAAAAAATGTTAATTATTTAGGAGTTTATATTACAACTTCAAATGGAAAATTATATAAGTATAATTACGAACCATTATGGCATAGAATATAAGTAGAGATGAAGAAATGGGAAAAACTACAACTGTCTTTGTTGGGAAGGATAGCAGTAGTAAAAATGAATGTTTTGCCTAAGTTTTTATTCCTTTTTCAAATGATACCAATAACTCAAAAAAGATGAAAATTTGGAAGAATGGCAGAAGGGTATTAATAAATTTGTCTGGGCAGGGAAAAAACCCAGAATAAAACTTAAAATAATGCAAGATGTACGTGAGAGAGGAGGTTTGAAAATGCCAAACTTAAAATTATATTATGAAGCAGTAGTTTTATCAATAATTAGTGACTGGATCAACTCAACAGAGGATAGAATACTGAACATTGAAGGGTATGATTTGGTATATGGTTGGCATGCTTATTTAATATATAAGGTGGATAAGATTTTTAAAAGTCATATTTTAAGGAATGCTCTATTGCGTGTCTGGAAAAAATATCAACATAAATTTAATGATAAGATTCCTATGTGGGCAATTCCCAGAAACACAATAGAGAATATAAGCATAGAACAAAAACAGGATGTAACCACATACAGACAGTTTCTTACTGTAGAAAGAGGTGTATTACAGCTAAAACCTCTGAATGTATTAAAAGAGGAAAGGGTAATCCAAACCTGGTTCCAGTATGGACAGATACAGGCCAGATGGAAAAAAGACCAGAAAATTGGTATTATGCAAAATGAGCACAATCTAGTAAAACAAATTAGGAACCAAAGTCAAATGCATATAAAAAGGTTATATAATATATTGATAGAAATAGATTCTGAAACAGAACTAGTTAAAGACTGTATGATAAAGTGGGCACAAAATTTCCAAGAACCAATAATGATGGAAACATGGGAAAAGAGATGAGTAAGAAACGTAAAATTTACACAAGCCCAAAACTTGAGAGAGAATTTCTACAAGATGTTTTATAGATGGCATTTAGATCCTAAAAAATTAGCTTGTATGTATCCGAATTTACAACCTAAATGCTGGAAATGTGATTGTGCTGATGCTACATATTATCATATATGGTGGACTTGTAAAAAGGTCAAAGCATTCTGGATAACTGCTAACTGCTATTGCTATAAAAATATGGTGGATTATGCAAAATATTCTTAAAAAGAGGATAAAGTTTACTCCTCAGTTATTCTTGTTAGGTATAATTACTGACTGTACAGTTATAGAGACTAATTTGATTCTGAACTTAACAACGGCAAGACTGTTGGTGGCGCAGTACTGGAAGAAGGAAGATTTGCCTACTATTCAAGAATGGACGTTAAAAATAACAAACTTAGCAGAGATGGCCAAAATATCAGCATATCTCAAGGATCATTCAGATGAGAAATACAAGCTGGAATGGAGAAGATGGATTGACTACATTCAAAATAAATATGGGACTAAGAAACTCCAGATAGCTTATGAATGAATGAGCAAGGAATGTTACAACTTAACTGTTTAAAGTTAGCTTTACAAAAGGGGAGTTAAAGTACAAGCAAGGGAAGATGCTAAAGTTAATTAGTTTATTTTAGAATATGGTTGTTAAATGTTTATACCCTGTATTTGCTCTGGGGGGTTGTGGGGGGGAGGGGATGTGGTTCGGGGGGAGATGGAAGGTATATATTTGTAAAACTCTTTAAAACTTTCAATAAAAAAAAAGAGAGAAAAAACTCAGATAGCTGATAGGAAAAATCCCTGCCTTGCCTTTAAAGGGATTATCCCCAAAGGAATACAAATCACATAATCACAGGTCTCTGCCTTGCTCTTGGGAGGATTATCTCCCAAAAATAGAATCTGGACAAAATAAGTACCTCTTGGCAGTCTTCAACTCTTTTGTTGTTGGCTTCTTCCAGCTGGAACGAACCGCGAAATTTTTCCAACAGTATGCTGCAGTAAAAATATTTGAAGCTTTTTTTCAGCCCTAATGAGGTGCTAACAAGTGAAGTGATCTTCTGATCTTCCATGCATGATCTTCTGTTCACTGAAGACGCTTCACTTGTTACCACCTCATTAGGGCTGAAAAAAAGGTTCCAAAAAGCTACATTTGGAGTATAAGATGCACCCAAATTTTCAGTTTCCTTTAGGGAGGAAAAAAGTACATCTTATATTCCAAAAAATATAGTAGCTAAGGTTATGAAAAGTGTAAATATGGAGTCACTCAGGTTCTTTTCTTTTATAAGAATAATCCTATTTCTCTCAATTTATATAATAAATAAATTATAACATTAATTAATTTTATAAGTAATTTTATTAAGTAATAAAAAATAAAGTAATTTGATTACATTTCCAAAAAATATTTGAAACTCCTTTGTACATTTTTGACAGTTTATCCAGTGTCATATACCTCATTTTATAAAAATTCTTCTTAAGATTATAACTCAATATAAATTTCAACCCTTTCTTCCACATTTTCTCCCATTGATCCAATTGTGTATAAACCAAACACATTTTATCATAATTTATTTAATGTGTTTATCCTGTTTTCATTTTCAATAAAGCTTTAACAATAATATGATTACATAGGTACATTACTTAACATCAAATTTTATTTTACTGTTTTCAAATTCATAATTTTTCTTATCAGCCTTAATATTTATTTGAATTTTGGAAATTTTGATTTACAGCTTTATTTTTAAAAAATCCTTAAATTGTGTTCTGAAGCTTACCAATATACATTCAAGAGGACAAAACTGAGCTTATGATTTTTGATAATTTGGGAAGTCCATTCACCATGGATCAGATTATCAATGACTTCCTTCAATTAGCAGTGTCAGAACAAAATAAGTATTCGGAGGGGCAATCAATGTGACAAATAAACTAACTAAGCAAGAAGCCCAGAACTTGCCCAAATGAGATTTCCCTGCAATTTCTGCCTCTTACCTGAGCACTAAAATTTGGATCCCATTTGATGTATTACTTTCCTTTCTTAATATGAACTATACATTTCTAGCAGACCAGGAGAATTTCCCATGGACCTTCCCCTGGTAAGATTTCTAACTGCACTCTCTAATATTTCAAAATTACTATTATTGCACCTACCCATAATAGAAAGTTTGATCCTAACATATACTTAAATTGTCAGCATACAATCTAAAACCCTGGAACTGAATTCTGTATACAGTTGCGGGTCTTGATTACAGATGCAATTAAATTAATATTTTGGAAACAGGAACACATACACACAAATTACACATACAACACAACACAGTCACACATACACCACAGAAGAAATTTACTAAACTTACTAAAAATCATGCTTGTGGTTTCACTTCTATGATTACTATATTTATACTATAAAGAACAGCAAATAAGGAAGTACGTATCTCATTTACAAACAGTAGCTAAACTACCTTTAATGCATAATTTATATAAGCTAATATTTCTGATTCAAAATGCTGTAGCAGTTAATGTGGCATGCTTGAATATGAATCAGCTGGTATCTTTGTTTTTCTATCCTCAGTTTCAGACAAATGAACAGAAAGATTGCTGATAGGACAAAAATCCATCATGTTTAGTCTTTTGAATACAGGAATTGCTTACAAACTATATTTTAAAAATTATGCCAGTAAGATTCATATATATGCAGGACTGATTTACATAGAAATAACCAAATTCCAAGATAGAAACTGAGAACATGTTAAGTTTAAAAAAAAGGATATTTTCTTGTAGCACAAAAATAGTTATGGGATAAAAATAGTTTTTATCACATTTATTATTTTCAAATGATTATTAATAATTCAATTTTTCTCTGAGACATCTAAGTTAATGACTTAAGAATTATTTTTTAATATACGGTATTCCTGTAGGCATATGAATGATCACTTGCTAGAGTAAGTAGTATTAAATAGAGATCAGTGCAAGCTGTCATTTAAGGCATTACCATTGCATCTAGCAATGCTCATTAATTCATTCATTAATTATACCTGTCTACAGTCGTATATGGAATGTTGATGACAATTTATGCCATGCATAATTTAAAATAAAAAGTTCAAAAAGAAACAGAATAAAATGACAAAATAGATACAGTTAACAACCACAGATTCCAATGTTATCAAGTCCAACACTCCAACATGAACATTACATTCCATATATCCAAAAAATATTATATCTTGGCAGCCTTGTAGTACAATACTAGTTTCAGTGTTAACTATCATAACCATCAATTAACCAAGCATTATCTTTTGTGTCTTGCAATTTCTCAACTCCCTTGTACGGGGAACACCAATCAACCTCATCTAGGATGAGTGCACATAACTAAGCTGTAACTAAGTATTATTGTCTTGAGTTTGTGTGTCTGTGTCTGTGTCTGTGAGTTTGTGTACTTGTTTAAACTATAATTTGAATTCATTTTTCCCCTTGGGAGATTAGTCTATGTCTTAAACAGGTAAGGAGCTTCAACAGGCTAAATGCTACAGACCACTCTGTAGAGGGTACACAAAGCAGCTGCATCATAGAAACTATTTCAACCTATATGTTTTTAATCTTTTAATGACAATGTGTATCTTTCTGAAGATTAAATGGTGTAAGAGCTCATTTGTCAGAAGGATTCAGAAAACTGCGATGACATCCACAAATACAATATATATATATGAGCATATGAGCCTGTGGCCTAATGGCTAAGATCTCTGCCTGGTGTGCCTAGTATGCCATATAGCCCAGGTTCAAATCCCAGTAAGGGTATGGCTAGCTGATGAGAGCTAAATAGCTTGAAATAGATCTATACTAGTCTCCCTTTATTTATTTATCAGCACAAAAAAAAAACACCCCACAAATATAACAAAGGCAACAGTAAAAATATTGGGTTTCTGTCGTGATGGACTCTTGTGACGAGCCGATTGACAGATGATGGAAGCAATTAGCTTCCTCCCATAATTGGGGCTTACCAGGGGTTGTAAAAATCTAATAGATACCTTTCACCCTGGCTTCGCTGATAACAGGATAGAGCCTGTGGCCTAATGGCTAAGATCTCTGCCTGGTGTGCCTAGTATGCCATATAGCCCAGGTTCAAATCCCAGTAAGGGTATGGCTAGCTGATGAGAGCTAAATAGCTTGAAATAGATCTATACTAGTCTCCCTTTATTTATTTATCAGCACAAAAAAAAAAAAAAAAAACACACACACACACACACACACACATATATATATGTGTGTGTGTGTGTGTGTGTGTGTGTGTTCGTAACAGGAGAATAAATGCACGCATCGCAGAACACATGAACGCAGTAAGAAAAAAAGAAAACACTTCCTCCCTTTTCCAGCACCTTAAAGCTACAGGACGTGAAATTAATTTTGAAGGAACCAGGTTAATCTCCAGAACTGAACACTTCAACAAGAGAATAATTATGGAAGCTATCGAAATACAGAAACACCCCCACAACATGAATAAACGTGACGATACCTCCCGCCTACCAGACATCTAGAAACCAGCCTAGTCAACAAACGAGCCCCAGGCCATTACAACACAAAACAACGGATCCACAGCCAGCACCAATCAGCACCAATCTATCAATCATGATACAGCCACACATCCAATCAATCCACTTGCTGAAATGGCACCAGCACTCCACACCCTCCCACCAAGGTTTGTAGAGGGACGGCAGCTCCGATCACACTTTAAGCCCAAAACACCAACCTGAAGATGGCGATATATATTGCCTGTGACAGACAGACAGACAGACACACACACACACACACACACACAAACAGAGAGACAGAGAGAGAGGTTGGAACTTTGATTCTTTGACTGTAATCATGTCTTGACTTATTGATCCTTCTGTCACTCACAGAGACCCTGATTACCACTCTTGTACACTGGATTAGGCTGTAGACAAAGAGTAAGATGCCTCCTAGAATATAAATGGATAAAGGTAGAAGAAATACCAACCTGATACCCCCAAAGCCACAAACAAAGAAAGTATGTGACAACACCAAAGTCTTCCCCTATTGGACGATTGAGACCTACACTTTTCTACTATTCCTTAACATCCTTGTAGCCAGGATTGGTTCTAGGTGTAGAAGGCAAAAACCTTTTGACCTCCCTCCTCCCATCCTGCATCATTGAGTTTACTGGCATTTTAGAGCATGGGGGCCAATATTTACATTTGGCAAAATAAGCCTTATGTAAGGATGTTCAAGGAATTTGAATAAAAATTCCCAGATCTAAATAAATTTTCAAAGGCTAATGGCAAATATCCATAGTACCTGCCAGCTAGTCAAGGAATCCACGTAGAGATGGTAAGCAACATTCAATTAATGTGCTTCCAGATGTACTGAGAGCTCTGCATTGGTCTTACTTTGAAGGTTTTTTTTTTCTTTAAATATATCAACTACAAACACTCATGCTGTTGAAGAGTTTAGAGGTAAATCTTCAGAAAATTGTTCACTTGAATAAAAAAAGTGACTTGCTCAGTTGAAAAGGAAGCTGTTAACTATAATTCTTCATTACAAATAAAAATGTCACAACTACTGAATATTTAGGGGAAGAGTTATAGAAGGTTACAATCCTAGCACCATGATTAATATATTATCAGTTTTTATTATGTGGTAAAACATGGGATTATATTTGATACCATATTGCTGTTACGGGCAATAAAAATGAATAGGCCTTAAATCAACGATTTGCCACAGTGTATTCTCTGCTTGGTAAATATATTATTTAAACAGGCTTATGAACAATGTGGAAATAATCTTTAAAAAGATGAGGACCATCTGATTGAGCTTTAAAATATAAGCTATATTTCATCTAGATACGTAGATACAAATAATGTTCTAAAAAGAGTTTATCTTTATTAATTTTCTAAATCCTAGGAAATTGTGTGGTCCAATACAACTGACAATGGAGTAATAACATAACCTGAGAACATTGTATATGTAAGTCAGTATCTGACAGCAGAGACATCTTACAAAGATCTTCTCCAGCAAATCTTAAAAACTAGCAGAATTGAAATGTGAGTTTTCACTTAGCTAGTAAGGCCATAAACCATATAGAATATAAAGTTCAGTACCAATGTATTAAACTAGGGGTCTTAACCCCTGTCTGTGCCTCAGTGCCAGATCGCAGCCCATTTGAAACTGGGCTGCGGAAGTGGTTGATGAGCACACATATGTACAAAGCTGCATTTGTGAAGGTGGTGTATACTTACATGCAAAACCACCCCCTCTGTGCCCCCATGCCGCGTGCTGCCACCACAGAGCCGGAAAGGTTGGAGACCACTTTTTTAAACTATGGCTGAGAAACAAGTGACAACTAGTATTTTTTTTCTTCCAGTACAGGTTTGTAACTGTAGCAGTTTTGTTTTTTTATTTTATCCAATTAGAGTTTAAGGATGTTTTTCAAACAGCATCCAACCTACAACATGTTGCACATATAACCAAAATTATATCAAATCAAAAATCGTTTTTACTTAATGTGACCAGCACAAGAATTGTTTCACTTGGCATCTTGGTGCAAAAGTGTTCCTTGGTACATTTTATCACATGTAAATCTACTGATAACTAGGATCAAAGAGTATTTTCAGTGTCAAACCTGACCTTCAGACTGAATACAGGACTACATTTCATGAGGATCAAACACTTTCACCATATTTAATATTGTGTTCTATCACTCAGACCATGGTTGATCTTTGATAGTGTTCCAATGATTTGGGTCTTGGAGTTAAATGGTAAACAATAGGAGAGCTTGAGATCTATGGCATATTGTAAGCAGAATATCGAAAGCACTGAATGATCATCCATTGTACAGTGTGGATTTAAAAAATGGATTTCTGTAGCATGTAGTAGCTCAGTAGTCTTGTTGTCAGTCATAATTGCTAGAATCATCTTTTAGATTTATGCTTAGAGGAAAAACTGGGACCATATATCATCCAAAGACAAAATTAATTGGATACTCCATAAGCACCTTTGAGATACTCCATAAGCATACAATGAAAAGTGTTGCGAGATCCAGACTAGCAGTCATATTCTTCCCACCCATTAAACTAATCCCAAACTTTCAGTACTATATTCTGATTTAAAGTGCAAATTATTCTGGATAATCTGTTTCATTCATATTTTTGAAGTTGAAATATAATATATTTCAGATATAACTCAGACTTATATTTTCCAAATCTCCCTGGTGAAGTTCTTATAATTGGTTAATTTAGTGTTAATAATTCCTACCTCTAAGGAGGTAGGATATTTATCCTTTTTCTTAACCATATGTTCCATTACATTCTGGATGATTTTAATCTCTACATCCTTCAGATCTAAAGATCAAAAAGAATCAAAAGTACTGAAAAAGCTGTAGTAAAGTTTATATCCTTAAAATGACTTTCTCCAACACTATAGTACAATTAAAATGATCTGATAATTTATATATGCAAAAAAGAATGCAAATTAGGCAGGAACTACATCTTAATTAAATAGTTAATTCATGGTATAGAGAAACAGCATTGGTCTATTGTATGGGATCTTAATGGAGTCAGAGAAGTAAGTATTCTTTACTTTGTCCATTGCAACACAGTTGCATGGTTAAATGGATTTCACTTACTGTTCAATTTCATTCATCCTGAAAGGTGTTCCATGTTTACTCTGACTCTGATATTCTATTTGCTTCATTACTCTTACCTTGTTTGTAAATCATCATAAACTCTTAGCTGTGAAAAAAGGAAAAAGATAAATAAATCAACAGAAAGTTTTAGTTGTTCAAAAAGGAAGAAAGCATGTAGGAGTGATAGTGTAATTCACAAATCATCCAGGGTTTCAACACCATTGTCAACAGATTCATTAAGAAACTCCCTGAGATTACTTAGAAAAAAATCAGACTTAGTTTGGTGTCTGGTTTTAGTTTAGTTTGTTGAACTTGGCTGTTTAAAAACTATGCCTTGCATTTGACTTTTAAAAAAAATGTATTAAGAATTCTGACAATATATAATCATTTGTACCTTAATATCTTAAATCCTCCTTATTAATAAGGACCAAATCCAGGGTATAAATAAACTTATACAAATACAAATACAAATCCAGGGTCCTCTTAATTCCCATCAGTAGCTTTTTAAATAGAAAAGAGAAAACTAACATAAATCTTTTTTCTAATATTTTGTTTTTGACAAGCACTCTTCCAATAAAAGTCTAAGTAGTTGAAATAGCTCATCACAACTATTTTATGGTTCTTTGGGAGTCGGCTTTATGCTTAAAAAAACTTTAATTCTTCTTATTGTTTTGGTTATCTGTAGAAGATTCTTAAGTGACACCTTATGTTATCTCTTAGGTTATCTTAACCTAAAATTTTTCAGTTCTTACGTTACCATCAGACCTTTGATCTTTGTACATGCAAGTTCATTCCTGTTATACAACCTGCACATAACCATGATCAACAAAATCAGTTCATGAATGGATATTACAGTAATATATCCCTTTGCAGCAGCATGAATTTAAAAATTGGGGGAAGAGAGAGTTCAGGGGATTGTATTTTAAATAAATTGTCCATTTCTCCCTCTCTCCCTCTCCCTCTCTCTCTCCATTCCCCCCACTCTCTCTCACACCCAAAACCAGTAGTGGGATTTAATTTTTTTTACTACAAATTCTATGGCTGGGACTTGGTGGGTATGCTTGGTGTGCATGTGCATTGACAGATACTATAAAATCCCCATTCCCTCCCCACTCCGGGGAAGGTTACTGCAAAATCTCCATTTCCTTCCAATAAGATGGGACTCGGGAAGCAGAGAGTAGATGGAGGCAGGGCCAGTCAGAGGTGGTATTTAGTGATTCTCCAAACTATTCAAAATTTCCACCTGCTGAATACCACCTCTGACACAAACTCATATATATATATGTTTGTGTCAGAGGTGGTACATATACATACATACATACATACATACATACATACATACATACATACATATATATATAAACACACACAAATAAACACACACATACATACATATTAATATTTTGTTATGGCTTCTTCCATTTTTTCCTGGCCATTCAGTATTGAACCTTATACAAGAAGCACGAATCACTATTGAATTTCCCTTCCAACCAATTTGCATTTACCTTTCTAAGTTCAGTGAATATGATGTCAACAGCAGTGATGTGCGGTGAGGTTTATGGTTGGTGAGGCAAGAGTGCGGCGGCAGTGAGAAGCAGCGTCCCCACCACTGTCCCTGACAGAGGCATCTCACGTCTATGTCCGCCATAGATGCAAGATGCTTCTGTCAGAAACAGTGGCGGGGACGGAAGAGGCGGGGTGCGAGGCAGCAGAGCGCGGCAGCAGCAAGAAGCAGCGTCCCTGTCGCTGTCCCCGACAGAGCATCTCATGTTTAAGTCTGCCATAGACGTGAGACGCCTCTGTCGGACACAGCGGCGGGGACAGAGGAGGCAGGATCCGAGGTGGCAGAGCGCGGCAGCGGCAAGAAGTAGCATCGCCACCGCTGTCCCTGACAGAGGCGTCTTGCGTCTATGTCCGGCATAGATGCGAGATGCCTCTGTTGGACACAGCGGTGGGGACAGAGGAGGAGGGGTGCGAGGCGGAAGAGCGCAATGGTGGTGAGAAGCAGCGTCCCCGCCGCTGTCCCCGACAGAGGCGTCTCATGTTTATGTCTGTCATAGACGCGAGATGGCTCTGTAGCACACAGCGACAGGGACAGAGTAGGCAGGGTGCGAGGCGGCAGAGCTGTGACTCTGGCAGCAACTATCTTAGCCTTTTTCCTTTTACATTTGTTTTTCTTTTTCATGATGACGGTGAGGCCCTACCTCCCCTGACTGCACATCCCTGGTCAACAGATTATGTCCCAAAAGAAATGACTCAGGACAGAATCATGAATATCAAAGTGATATACATTAATTATAGTGTTTATTACTACTTATTTAGCAAGGATACTGAATGCGGTGAGAAAATAATAAGCACATACAAATGAGTTTTATATCTTTTTCATTACAACCAGGCTGAGAGCAATGGAAATTGTAGCTTTAATGTGTTCCATTTGATGTAAAGCAGCTGTTGAATAAAATGGCAAAAGAAAATAGGTCACTGGGTATATTCCCTTGCTCTTTTGATAAATCAAATTATATTTACCTGATTGTGCCACAAGAATGTTATTTACTTTTGCTGATGTAGGAAAGGAAGACTCTTCCCCAAAGCTATTATTTACCATTTCATAACTCTACACATTTAGAAAATGTTTTGTACTGACTACTTAAAATAGCTAATATACTTATAAATACAGATCACCCTAATTAGCAAAAATTCAGTCTTTTATAAAATGGTTTTTAGTTATACTATATTTATATTTTATAAGAGCAGGAAAATGAACAAGTTTCTCATTGGGAGATATTTATATAATTGTTTATTAGAATGTATTGTTCTGACAAAACTAAATAGAAGCAAGAATCTAATCTGATTCTTTTTATCACAAAAAAAAGTATTTATTTCAACTAAACGAATACCAGTAAGTCAGTGGTGGGTTCCTACCGGTAGTGGTTTGTTGGCCTGGGTCACTAGAACCAGCAATGATACAGGCCTGCCATGTGAACAGGTTGACGTAGGCGTTGCCATCTTGTTTTTTGCTTCTGTGCGTGTGCAGAGCAATTTTTATTGCACTGCGCATGTGCGCACTGCGTGCATCAAGTGCATGCGTGGCACACACATGAACAGTAGTGTCTGCCAGAACCAACCCCTGCAATAAGTGAACAATAATAATTCAATCACACAATGTTGTTTCATGATCATCCTGCGGTTCTGAGTTTCAATCATCCTGTGTTTCAATCATTCCCAGCATCTTTGGCATTGTCCCAAGCAGCATTAACTTCCTTAAGTGTTTGTACCAAGTTTTCTGGGGCCAGATTTTTTTTGGTCTTTCCTCCAGAAGATATCCAACATAGTGAAATTTTTGGATACTGGTCTTTAGGTATGCATAAGACATGGCCAACAAACCTCATTCAACGTTCATTCACAGTTCTCAATAGGCATTCTAAATCTGATCTTTGTAGTACTTTTTCATTAGTTATCGGATATTTTTCTCAAGTGGTATTGTTGGAAAAACATTTAACCATTTAATCATCTTGGTTGTAGACTTCCATGTTTCACAAGCATATATTGCAGTTGGTTAACAACACTCTTGAAGAGTTGTCTTTGTAGTAATACTTATGGCTACTGTAGATGAAAATGGGTGCAGGCTTTGAAATATGGCTTTTGCCATTCCAATTTGATGGTTAATGTCCTTATCTGTACCTCCATCGATAGGCACAATTCTATCAAGATAAGTAAGTTGATGGACTTTTTCTATAGCCTGGCCATGGACTGTTATAGGCATATAATCCTGAACATTTCTGACTTGCAAAATTTATCTCTAAGCCAATCTTGTTGGTTTCAGTATCTAAACTGGTGGTACCCCTTTGTTTCACCAAACAATGTGATGTCACCTGCACAGGCTGTTGCCCATGGGATTCCAAAGTTAAGGTTATTCATTGCTCTATGGATAACAAATTGGATTAAGAAGAAAACAAGAATGTAATAGTATATACATCCCTATCTTACTTAATATCAGTACTTACTGTATTGGTATTAAAGAAAGCTATGTTGTCAAATTCGATTCATACACAGCAGCTAGAGTTATAATATAGGTTCTTAAAGATGTTGCTAAAACGTGGAGGAATTCTATAGGACTTTACAATATTCCATAGTGATTCTAGATGAATCCAGTTAAACACATTTTTGAAGTCAATAAAATTGATTACCATTGGCTTTTGAAATTCTAAACTCTGTTTGATGATATTTCTTAAAGTTGGAATCTGGTTATTACAACAGTATCTTTCCTAAATCCTGCTTTGACAAGCAGGATTCAAATGGTATGCATCCATTTGCTGCTGAAATCTCCTGAGCAACACAAAGCATAGTACTTTTCCAGGGATGTTGTTTACAACTGATAACTAATGATAGGATATCAATGATCCTGAAGATCAATGACAACATTAACTATGCTGACTGTTTAATAGTTTAATAGGAAGAAGAGGATGGAGGTTTCCACACCTAAAGTGCCTTCTTTGCTGAAACTTATGCTGTGTTTTTTAGGAAGCAAGAAACTAGAATTTCTAAAGACAAAGTAACATAAAGCTAATAATATATTTCACTAATTTTGTCAGATTTCCCATTGACTAATGTATCAAGTAGAAGCATCACCTAAAATTTCTAATAAATATATTTTATTTGATAAACTATGAATAGATTCCATTATTGATATGTTACATAAATTACATATTTTTGTTCTTTCTCTCTCTCTTTTTAAGGTAAAAAATTACTATGAATTGTAATCAAACAGCAACAATAATTTTTAGCTTCATACATAAGTTCAGATTTTGTGGGATATAGCAACTAGTTATTGTAGTTTAAAATAAAATACTAAATAGTGTAATGGATTTAAGCAATCTGTCAAAGATATGGTAGTGTAATAAGCAAAAGAGCATACATTTAATATATGTTGCAGTGTCTTTATTACAGGAATTCTGTTCTAGGGTCCGGATTTTATGTTTGAAGACAACAACTCCTGTAGGACATACCTTATAAAAAAATAATTCTGAGTCAGGCTCAATCACCCCTGCTATAGTGATTACAGACCTGTGATATTTGAACAGTCTCCAAATGTAAGTATCTAGGAATTGGAATTCTTGGAGAAATATGATAAGTATGCATATCTTCTTTCCAGCAACAGGAAAATAGAAAAGACCAGACTAGGCTGATTGGATGACACAGAACTCCTGTATTTAAGTCACTGAGGTAGAAGCTTTATTTCACCAAGATTTACTTTTCCCATGGCCGTGAGCTAAACAAGTATCCGAGTTGTTATAGAACTTTTTATGGCGTCTTGTGATTTGGTAAACAAAATACCAAAATGTCTTGTAAATTATCTTTCGAATTGTTTTTCTTTCATTCAAAGATATCGAAACAGGACTTGTATAGGACTTACTTTCAATTTCCTAACCAAATTCCTTAATAGAGTTGGCAATGTTAGTGATAGCTGAAAATATAAATTTGGGCTCTGTCTTGCCCTCTTCCTCTGATTTAATATAAAGTCAATTCACCAAGGTATCTGTTTATTTCTCTGCATTTATTATATAATTTAAAGCTTTCTACCATGCCATGTTCTATATTATTGACTTAACATATGTGTATGTTATTTTATTTCTATGTTCTACCTGACTGACTGATTTATTATGAGTTATCAAGTCAGTGTTAACTCTTAATTCTTTATTGGCCAAGTGTGATTGGACACACAAAAAATTGTCTCCGATACATAAGCTCTCAGTGTACAGTACATGCAACAGTGATATAATCATAAAACATAAAATACAATAGTAAATCATAAGATACAAACAACAAAGTGATAAATCATAAGATACCAATCGGAAAAGGTAATAGGAAAGATGAGAAAGATAATAATAAAATAGCCTTATTACTAAATATCCTTAGGCATAACATAGAGTTGTGGGAATTAGGTGTTTAGCAGAGTGATAGCATGGGGAAATAATGATCACTTGGATAGGCCTTCTCAAGAATAATATGCCCCCAACAAGGATATTCTGATCCCCCAAAGCAGTTGCCATCACAACTGTAATGGAGTAAATCCATGTTAATTTTGTGGCTGGATGTAAGGAGAGAAGAGACTAATTTATGCATGTTAAACCAATAGAAATATCAGGTTAACTGAAATGCAGGTAACAAAGCAAGTCTGATTTTCACTTGTTAAATGTTTTAAGTGGCTTTCACTTGTTAATCATCTGGATGGTGTCCTTTCTCCACCAATTTATATGGCTTAAGATTTCATGTACAGAACTGTTGTTCTGATTCTGAATTTGAAAAAAAAAACCCAACCCTGTAGGTTTTACCAGATTAACCTGAGAATGATGGATCATAAAAACTACTTTATAATGTATATAAATATCATAACTAATTATTATATTAAAATGATGGCATGTATCATGACTTAAGTGGAAGAAAATTTAAATTAAAAAAATGAAAGATTTACAAAACATTTTAAAAAATAGCACAAAATAATAAAATTCATTCTTTCATTTTAAAGTCTAGTATATTTATAGCAATCATGGATAATCTGGAAATCAGAGGTTTCCTCCCTAGCACTTTCTGAATGGATTGTGTGACAGTAAATCATTTTCCTCCATTTTATTCATCTTTCCAACAAACTTACTCAGATACAAAAGAAGGATGACTCTTAGTTCATTCCTAGCAGGATTTCTTGATGTTGATCCAATCCATAGTTGTTTTTTTTTAATAAATTGCTGCCACAAACCAAAAAATAGATGCTCAGAGCAGGAGGAAAGCTGCAGCTGTGACAATAATGAATAGTTGACATGAATTGACTATGTCAGACTATATTCTCACAAGCAAAGAAATAAAGGGAGAAAATGAGCTTTCAAAAATAAGCATTATGTTAAGGGACACCTAATAAAAATGGCAAAATTAAATAACAATAAGAAAGGCATCCAGTTCTTGACAAATGTATAACATGAAGTAATAATGAGAAACTTCTTAATAGAAAAGCGATTATTTTCAGGATTTCAATTACTTAAAAATTGCCACACTTATAGACCATTATTTTTTCTTCAACCACTGAACATTTTTCTACTCATTTACTTACAATAGTTAGCATATTAATCATCTCCTAGAGCCATTTTTTACTGAATTATGGATATTTTTCCTTCTAACGCCTGACACATTTCATGCTTCTCTTTTCACTTTTTTACATTACATTACATTACATTTTTTAGATTTATATGCCGCCCTTCTCCCAAGGACTCATGGCGGCGTACAACATTAAAAGAAACACATAATACAAAAGTTAAAAAAAATAGAATATCCCAAACAAACCCAATTAGAATTGACAATAACATTTTTTTAAAAAATTAAAATTAAAATTAACAATGCTCAATAATTTATTTTGTTTTGTTCAGGCCAGGCTGGCTTGCTGGAAAAGCCAACTTTTTAGGGTGCATCAGAAGGACCGGAGGTCAGGGATTATACGAAGCTCCGGGGGCAGCTCATTCCAGAGGGAAGGCGCTCCCACAGAGAAGGCTCTCCCCCTGGGGGTCGCTAGCTGACACTGTCTGACCAACGACACCCTGAGGAGGCCAACTCTGTGAGATCGCACTGGACAGTGGGAGGCTACTGGTGGCAGTAGGTGGTCTCGCAGGTACCCTGGGCCTAAGCCATGAAGCGCTTTAAAGATCATAATTAGTACCTTGAATCACACCCAGAAGACAATCGTCAACCAGTGCAGGCCACCTAAAAGGGGTGTAACATGGGAGCACCTAGGTGCCCCCATGATAACCCGCACAGATGCATTCTGGCCCAGTTGAAGCCTCTGGGTGCTCTTCAAGGGCAGCCCCATGTAAAGAGAGTTACAGTAGTCCAGGCGAGAAAGGACGAGGGCATGAGTGACTGTGCACAGAGCATCCCAATCCAGGAAGGGGAGTAACTGACGTACCAGGCAAACGTGGTAAAAGGTCCCCCTGGTCATGGCCATCAGGTGTTCTTCTAAACTAAGCCGCATATCCAGGAGGATGCCCAGATTGCGGGCCCTCTCTGAGGGGGCTAAAATTTCTCCCCCTATCATCAAAGATGGAACAAGATGCACAAATTGGGATGATGGAAACCACAGCCACTCAGTCTTGGAGGGATTGAGCTTGAGCCTGTTCCTCCCCATCCAGATCTGCACAGCCTCCAGGCATCGGGACATCACGTCAAGGGCATCGTTTGGGTGGTTTGGGGTAGAGATGAAAAGTTGGGTATCATCAGCATATTGATGATACCCTACCCCAAAACCACATATGATCTTACCCAATGGTTTCATATATATGTTGAACAGGAGGGGTGAGAGACCCGACCCTTGGGGCACCCCACAAGTGAAGTGCCTCGGGATCAATCTCTGCCCTCCAGTCAACACAAACTGCGACCAATCCGACAGGTAGGAGGAAAACCACCATAAAATGGTGCCCCCCACTCCCAACCCCCCGAGTCATCACAGTAGGATACCATGGTTGATGGTATCGAAAGCCGCTGAGAGGTCTAATAGGACCAGGACAGAGGAGCCGCCCCAGTCCTGGGCCCACCAGAGATCATCAACCAATGCGACCAATGCCGTCTCCATGCTGTATACAGGCCTGAAACCCAACTGAAACAGATCCAGGTAGACAGCTTCATCCAGGGACTGGGGAAGCTGACGTGCTACCACACTCTCAACAACCTTTGCTACAAAGCGAAGGTTGGAGACCGGACGATAGTTGGCTAAAGAAGCTGGGTCCAGAGAAGGCTTCTTAAGGAAGGGCCTCACCACCGCCTCCTTCAAGGTGGTGGGAAAGAACCCCTCTCTCAACAAAGCGTTGGTAATCTCCTGGAGCCAGCCTCGTGTCACCTCCCAGGAAGCCGAGACTAACCAAGAGGGACACAGGTTCAGCATACAAGTGGCAGTACCGAGTCTCCCCATAATCCTGTCCATGCCCTTGGGGGTCAAACTCATCCCAGATGGTCTCCACAAGATTCATCCCTGTTGACTCGCCCGAATCTACCCAGTCAGAGTCCAAGCCTGTCTTGATCTGAGCGATTTTATCCTGCAGATACTGAACAAATTCTTCAACCCTACCCTGCAAGGGGTCTTTCCCAGCTCCTTGGTTAAATAAGGAGTGGGTCACCCTAATAAGGGCAGCTGGGCAGTTATCTGTGGACGCGATAAGAGCAGAAAAATGTTGCCGTTTTACCATTTTTATCGCCACTAAGTAGGATTTAATATGAATTCTTACTAGTGTTTGATCAGATTCGGACCGGCTGGCCCTCCAACTGCTCTCTAGGCGTCTTTTCCAGTGTTTCATCTCCCAGAGCTCCTCGGTAAACCAGGGAGCTACCTGGGATCGACACCGGGTCAGAGGCCGCAAGGGCACAACACGATCCATAGCCCCAGTGGCCGCCGTATCCCAGGCTTCTACTAGGGCTTCAGTCGAGTTGTGAGCAAGGGATTCAGGAAAAGTCCCAAGCTCCATCAGGAACCTTTCAGGGTCCATCAGGTGCCTGGGGCAGAACCATATCCCTCCCTGCAGTGAGGGGTTGCAGTATGGAAGTCAAGCCTGATGAGGAAATGATCCAAGCATGTCAAGGGTTGGATAGAAATATCCCCTAAATCTAGATCATTCATCCACTGCCCAGAGACCAAAATCAGGTCGAGCATGTGTCCCCCATTATGGGTGGAGTCTTGAATTAACTGAGTTAGGTCCATAGCCATCATGGAAGCCATAAACTCCCGAGCTGATTTGGATGTCTCGCCAATGGAAGCCAGATTGAAATCCCACAGGATCATAAGCCTGCGGAAATCAACTGCCAATCCAGCTAACACATTCAGCAGCTCCGGCAAGGCCAATGAAATGTAGCAGGGAGACAGGTACATAACAAAAAGGCCCACCTGAACTCCAAGGCCCCATTTCACAAAAAGGGACTCACACCCACCTATCTGAGGCACAGTGAACTCCTGAGGTCTGAGACTTTCCCTAATAACCACCATCACCCCCCCTGCCCCGGGCTCTCAGCTGGTGAAACGCCCGGAAGCCTGGTGGGCATAATTCACTAAGGGAAACACCCCCTCTCATGGCCCAACCAGATCTCCTTAATGCACGCCAGGTCCACTCTACCCTCTTGTATGAGGTTGTAAATGAGGGGAGCCTTATGTACCATGGACCTGGCGTTAAGGGACACCAGCTGGAGACCAGGGTCCTGTAATCCCGAGCACCCAGAGGTGTGAGAAGGGTGATGAGGGTCGGAACGCGCGATCGCTCTTAAACAGCGGACCCGTGTCCCCGAACATAATTTGACCCTCGGCTCTCACCATATCCGCCTTTCCCACAAACAGTAGAGATGGTGAACCCCCCAATGGAATGGCTTAATGTCTCCCCCGGAATCCCAACCCTTCCCAGCACTCCTGACCCATGCCCATTAGTTAGCTCTGGCCTGTGTCCTGGCAGACTCCCCCCCAAGCCTGTCTGAGCAATCCATATCAACCCCCCCTTAAAATTTGATTTAAAAACCCGTGTAAAAAAACCCTAAGAAGTCTCTTCTTCGCATGCCACCTCTCGGGATCCCAAGATCCATCATTAAGGAAGTGTCTTGATAGGCAAGGCCATCCCCGGGAAAGGGGGAGTTCCCGAAGGGAATAAAGTTCTGTTGCAGTATAGCATAGAGGAGAGTGTGGCATCAACCAAACGGGATGACATCATGGGAAGATGGAACAAGGAGATGACATGTCCACAGGGGGGGGAGCCAACAGTGTTCAAGGGGGGTAGCGGGAAGCTGCTGCTGGGCACACCCACGCTGGCTGCAGAGATCCCAAGCTGGGTGACCCGCCACCGCTGCCGCTGAGCACACCCACGCCAGCTTCAGAGCAATGTTCCCTCTAATTTTTTTCAGTGTGTGCAGAAAAGTATAGTGTTCAAGCAGCACATTTTCATGCCTGAGCACCTGAATTTTTTTTAGTTATAATTGCCATCAGAGCAGATGTTGGGGAGCGGGGCAAGAAGGAAAAGGGTCCCCTCCCTCTCCCTAAGACCCCCAGGATGGAAGGGAGGAAAGGGAGGGGGAGGGAAAGGAAAGGAAATGGGAAACAAGAAAAGGAAAGGAAAAGAGAAAGGAAATGGAAAAGAAGGAAAGGAAAAGAAAAAGAAGGAAAGAAAAAGAGAAAGGAAAAAGGAAAGGAAAAGGGAAAGAAGAAAGGAAAGGAAAAGAGAAAGGAAATGGAAAAGAAGGAAAGGAGAAAGGAAAGGAAATGGAAAAGAAGGAAATGCAAAGAGAAAGGAAAGGAGAAAGGAAAGGAAATGGAAAAGAAGGAAAGGGAAAGAGAAAGGAAAAGAAAAGAGAAAGGAAAGGAAAAGGAAAGGAAGTTAGAAGAAGGACAGAAAGGGAAAAGAAAGAGTTGAATGGATTGATACTGCTCAAAAATCAAGTTTCAAGATCCCGTGGACCCCTTTGGCTCAGGCATTCCAATTCCACGCTGCTTCCCTCTCTCCCCAAAGCGAAGGGATTGCAGAAAAACTGCTGAGCCCAGAACGGGGCTTTACATGAGGCAATGCCTGAGAAACCCTGGATGTGCAAAGAAACGCAGGCTACAACCAGCGAATTCCATTTTCCCAGGAACTGATGAAGCCCCAGAGAACCAATGGGAATTCTCCCTTCTGCAGCGTCATTGGTCTCCAGGCAGAGTCTTCCTTGATTTCACCAATCACCAGATGGAGGAGAGAGTTCGGTGCAGAGACAGAAGGGAGGGAAGGGGGATATTTTTAGTCACATTTAAAGACATTAAAAAACACTGCGCTGCAGTTTGAAACTTGTGCGCGGTGGTTTTTTGTTACCTGCGCGGCCGCACAGGCACTCAGCTTACAGGGAACAGTGCTTCAGAGATCCCAGGCTGGGCGTTCCGATGACCATACCCATGCCAGCTGTGTTCAAAGGGGGTAGCGGGAAGCTGCTGCTGAGCACATCCACGCCAGCTGCAGAGATCCCAAGCTGGGTGTCCCGCCGCTACCGCTGACTGCACCCACACCGGCAGCCGCCAATGCTCTTCATTCTACTCTCACCGCCAGCCGCCCCCTTTCACTCATGATGTTCCGGCTATGAAGCAGTAAATCGCAGCTCAAGGGTATCCCCGAGGTCCCAGGAAGTTCTCATAGCTAGACCTGGAACCAATGATGGGATAGGGTACCCCTGCAAGCCCCCAAGAAGGACAATCATCTCCCCGAAGCTCTCCTCAAATGCGACAGGACACCATCTTGGACATGCGCACAGAGCAACATTTTAAAAATAAGTGTGTGTGCGCACACACCCACACACTTTTAAGATGCAGGTGGATTTAAGCTCAATCTGAAGATGATTTATATTCTCATAAAATATAAAATTGCCATTATATCATATTCAGGGGTTATCTACTCACCTTAAAACTATTGCGGACAAAAAGAAAAAAGAAAATTTGCATTTGTGAGAAAGAAACTCACATTACCATTCAAATATCTAATAATGCATGACATTAGCTATATTTTAGTAGAAATGTAAATTGTTCTGGACATTATTTTAGTAAAAATAAATGCTGCATGCTATTGAACAGCCTTACCCTGGATTTCAGACTTGTCCTTAACTTTCTGAGAACATGTTGAGGTATAAATCTTCCGAATAGATTTATTACAAATAAAATGATTTTATGTATTTGAATATTAGTAGCTTGGGTTGGTAATTTTGTTGTTGGTTTGAGCTCCAGGTATTGTAGGAAGTTATCACCTAGCCCTTTCCCAGAAAAATAAAATATCCTAGGAAATATTGAAAAGGCAGAATATTTCTCTGGATGTGAAAAGAAAGAAACATGTTTTAAAAGACAGAATAGCTGCCTGTAGCTTCCTGCCCATCCCCACTTTATCAATGGGCCATTAAGAAGGCCAAGCTAGTCTCTTTACATAATAAAGACTTCTCCACTGCAGCTCCAGGGGAATGGGAGTAAAAGCATGATAATATTGGCCTTCAACTGACCAACTTACTCAACTGACCACATGGCATCTGAGAACTCAACCAAACCTGGATTCAAAACACAGCCTAGAGAGTAGCCCCTGTATGGCCCCATGGGAGTCTGACAACCAATCAGAATACATTTCTTACACAGGAACAGAAAACAGAGAGGTGGGACTGAACAGGTTATAAAAAGCCTAGCAAGCCCCTCTGTCAGCTTCTGCCTTGCTACTGCTTCAGCTTTCATGAAACGGGGAGGGAGGGTTTGGTATTTGGGTGGGGTTATTTGATGTGCTGGAGGAATGTTCTAGTAGTCACTGGATGGTTGGACTACGCATGCATGGGTGCTTCCCGCCTGGACCAACGGTCCCGACATTCCATCTTCGTGATGCCTTTTGAAGTTATCTCACACCTGACACTTGAAGGACTTATGATTGGCCTGAGGCTATGATCCCAAGGGGTGGGGAATGGACTATTCTATATATCAATTGCTTTCGCGCCTAATTAAACAGACTTCGCTTCGCAACTGCTCGCTAACCATTTGTAATTAGTAAAAGTACTTTTGATTTCCAACCCATGGAATCTCTTGGCCTTTCTTTCCTAATTATATAATGGAGAGATGCTGACAAGAAGCGAAGTCTCTCTAAAACCCTTTCCAGGAGACCTACGTCTACCGTGAAGGGAGAACATGTCTTCACCGGTCAGAGAAGAAGAGGAGGCCGCTTGTGATGTGGATCCCAGCGAGGCCGGCCCCCCCGAACTTTTGCTTCACGAGGCCGGACCTCCCGACCTCTCGCTTCATGAAGATTTGTTTCAACTGCAGATATCCAGCCAGCCTGACCCACCCACCCCCCACGATGGTCCACTTCGGTAGGACAAAGAGAGGAAGGGGCAAGCTGGGATGCAGGGGTTACCCGAAGGCAACCCCGACAAAGACCGCTGGAGACGGGAGCCGTAAGAAAACCCCAGAGGAGAGATTTGCCTGATTACGGGGAACAAAGGTACTTTGGGGAAAGAGATGAGGAAGACTGGAGGGGATGGGAGCGAGAGTACCCACGCGCTGATTCACCCCCCCCTCGACCTGCTTCGCCCCCTGCGGCTAGTGGTTTTGCCGGACCAGGGGCCCCACCTCCCCGAAGGCACAGAATGGCCAAAATCCCTCCCCTGCCTGTGAGATACAATGGAGATTCTGCCAGCCTGGCCTCTTTTATCATGCAAGTCTTTAATTACATGGAAATTTATGGCCGTGATTTTGAGATGGATACTATGCGAGTGAGGATGGTGCTCCTATCCTTAGACGGCGAAGCCGCTACCTGGTCAACTGCTTTGCATATGTCTGCTTCCCCCCTCCTGAGGAATTTCAATCGATTTATGGAGGCTTTCAGGCGGCGCTTTGATGACCCCTTGACTGAGAAGCGAAGCAAGTTGAAATTTATAACCCTCGAGCAGGACGATAGGCCGGTAGCCCAATATATCCAGGACTTTCAGCGCCTGTCCCAATACATGAGAGGGTGGGGCGAAGACGCCCTTTTGGACAAATTTGCTTTGGGCTTAGATGAAGACATTTATCAGCAGTGTGTCAATCGCAATCTGCCCAGACGTTTGACCACTTGGTTTGAACACGCAGCTGACGCTGAACTCGACTTAAACAGGCTCCATTGTGCCAAGGAGGAGAGAAAGAAAAAGAAGGAGAAAGCTGCGAAAAGCACCCCCCCTCCAGGCCGTAAAGCCCAGTTCAGAGGGAGGAGCGAGGGGAGAGGGGCCCCCTCTGTGAACTCCAGACCCGTAACATGCTTCCGTTGCGGGAAATTAGGGCATCGTGCCCCCGACTGCCATGCTAAACTGCCCATCACCGCCCAACCCCCACCCAAGCGAGAGGAGAAGTCTGGCAGAGCCTCCGACAAGAGGAAGAAGGAAGCTGCCTTCGCTGTAGACTCCAGGCCCCCCCTTTTTGGCCAGGCTTTGGAGGGAGACGCAGACGGAGCGGCCCACTCCTCCTCCTCTGAGGACTCCGATGATGAAACATCGCCACACTGAGTGAGTTCAAACAAAGGGCCCCTGCTAATCCCCATAGAGTTAAAAGTTCCCCCTGAGGGGCAACCAGCAACCTTTCACGCCTTGCTCGATTCGGGTTGCTCCCGATCCATGATCAACCCAGCTATGGTGGAAAAATTGGGTCTCAAATTGCGTACTTTGAAAACCCCCATTGTGTTTTGTCAAATAGATGGCTCCATTGCGGGGGGGAGCCCTTGGAGATGAGGATGGGTTCCCACACTGAACTGATTTCTTTTGTAGTTGCGCCTGGCATGGACAGGCCACTAATTTTAGGCCTCCCTTGGCTCCGGAAGTGGAACCCTCACATTAATTGGCGAACAGGCCGCTTGCGCATTCGCACAAAGGAGCCTCCGGAGGGGGAGGGCACTCCTGGGCAAACCATGACTGACACTCCTGAAGTGGCCGCTAGAGGGCAGGAGAGGATTGCTGGAGAGGAAAAAATTCCTAAAGAGTATTGGGACCTTAAGGAGGTTTTCAGCGAAAAATCTTCCGACAAACTGCCACCCCACAGGCCTACTGACTGCTCCATTGACATCTTACCCGGGATTAACCTACCAAAACCCCAAATATATTCCATGTCACCCAGGGAGATGGAGGAAATGCGGACTTTCATTGATAAAAATTTGGAACGTGGCTTCATTGAACCTGCTCGCCCCAAAGTTGCCGCCCCTGTGCTTTTCCGTGAAAAGAAAGATGGCTCTCTGAGATTATGTGTTAATTTTAAAAACTTGAACGCGATATCAGCTCAGAATGTCTACCCGCTCCCGTTGATGAAGGACATGTTGGCCCAGCTGGGGAAGGGCCACATTTTTACTAAATTGGACCTCAGAGAGGCTTATTATAGGGTCCGCATAAAGGAGGGAGACGAATGGAAGACTGCTTTCAACTGCCCTCTTGGTTGTTTCCAGTTCCGGGTCATGCCTTTTGGCCTGCAGGGGGCCCCTGCAGTCTTTATGCAATTAATCAATGAGATCTTGCATGACCATCTCTACAAAGGAGTTATCGTATATTTGGACGATATCCTTATCTACACTCGCACTTATGACCAACACGTTGCTCTTGTGCGCACTGTTTTGAGAAAACTCCGAGCCTCTGATCTTTATGCCAAATTGTCTAAGTGTGAATTTCACCAAACTAAGATTGACTACCTTGGCTATCGCATCTCTCCTGCCGGCATTGAGATGGACCCTGAGAAGGTGAGGGCGGTCACTGAATGGGACACGCCCAGAACTCGTAAGCAGTTACAAAAATTTTGGGGTTTTGCTAATTTCTACCGTCAATTCATTCCTTCTTTTGCTAAAATTGCCCTTCCTATAACTAATTTGCTCAAATCCAAAGGGGAACCAAAACCTAAGCCTAACAAGCCTCTGGAGTTGACCATGGAATGCCAGGCGGCTTTCGAAAAGCTTAAACGTCTGTTTGCCGCTGAGCCGGTGTTAAAGCATCCTGACCTGGACAGTCCTTTCGTCGTCCAGGCTGACGCCAGTGACGTCGCCATTGGGGCCATCTTGTTGCAAGCCAACGACCAAGGTAACCTACAACCTTGCGCGTACACCTCCCGGAAGCTCACAGACACAGAGAGACGTTGGGCAGTTTGGGAGAAAGAGGCTTTCGCGGTCCGTTGGGCCCTGACCACGTGGCGCCATTTCCTGGAGGGCGCTAAGCACCCGTTTGAGGTGTGGACTGACCACAAGAATTTGGAAGCTTTGAGAACGCCGCGCTGTCTCTCCCCCAAACAAATGCGGTGGGCCCAATATTTCAACCGTTTCAATTTCACACTTAAATATATCCCGGATGGAAAGAATTTCATGGCAGATGCCTTGTCCAGACTGCCTCAATATAATTGCTCTAAACTGAGCATCGTCCAGCCGCTCCTAGCGGCTCCAATGGTCACGCGCCAACAGGCCCACGCCAAAACGGATGTGCCTCAAGATCTCCTTTCTGACCTCAAGCTAGCGCTTCCTCATGACGACTGGTTCTTGAACCATCGGGACGAGTGCACTATGAGGGATGATCTGCTGTGGATCGGCGCCAAATTGTACATCCCCGCCTCCCTACGCCTGGTGGTCCTTCGTCGCGCACATGACTCCAGATTGGCGGGTCATTTTGGATTCGTGAAAACTTTGCATCTAGTGAAGAGGCAATTCTGGTGGCCCTCTTTAAAGAAGGACATTGAACTTTATGTGGCTAGTTGCCCGGTTTGTGCGACCGCTAAACGACCGCCAGGGAAACCACAAGGGCTGCTCCAGTCTGTCGCTCGCCCGGTTGCCCCTTGGAAGGAGATTTCTATGGATTTTATTGTTAAGCTCCTCGAAAGCCAGGGGCACACTGTCATATGGGTTGTCACGGACTTGTTTTCCAAGCAAGTTCATTTCGTGCCTTGCCACAAAATTCCTTCCGCCAAGGCGCTGGCTAAACTCTTCATTTCCCACATTTACCGCTTGCATGGAGTGCCCGACCGCATCATCTCCAATCGTGGTGTCCAATTCACATCTGTTTTCTGGAAAGAATTTCTCAAACATATTGGCTCCGCCCAGGGCCTTAGCTCCGCCTACCATCCTCAGACTAATGGCGGCTGTGAACGGACTAATTCTGTTCTTGAACAATATTTATGTTGTTTCATCAATTATCAACAGGACGATTGGGTAGACTTGTTACCACACGCAGAGGTGGCCTACAACAACTCTGTCCATTCCAGCACAGGTTTCACCCCTTTCCGGGTCGTTTATGGTCAAGATTTTGTTCCTATCCCTGAATTGCCTCAGGACCAGCCGCAAGTTCCGTCAGTCGCAGACTGGAGTGAGCGTCTCAGTCGTGTTTGGCCATTGACCCTCTCCACTTTGGACGCTGCGCATCGGGCCCATAAGAAACAGGCGGATAAAAAACGCTCTCAGCCCTATGAATACCGGACTGGTGATTTGGTTTATTTGTCGACGAAGTTCCTGCACACAACGCAGAGGTCAAAGAAGTTGGGGCCCAAGTATGTGGGGCCGTTCCCCATAGTGAAAGTCATCAATCCTGTCTCTGTTCGTTTACAATTGCCCAAACACCTCAACCGGGTCCACCCAGTGTTCCACATTAACCTCATAAAGCCTGTTCGTGTTTCCCACTTGCGCCCCCCTGATGACCCTCCGCCTGCTCCTTTGCTCGTCGATGGTGAACGTCACTTTGAAGTTCGTGACATTCTTGATTCCCGCAAACGCCGCAATCGCATCCAATACCTGGTGGCTTGGAAGCATTTTCATCCCTCCCACACGGAATGGGTTGATAAATCCCATGTTCGTGCTCCCAGACTGCTCCGGAAGTTTTATGCTGCATACCCTGACAAGCCTTAACTTTCTCTCACCCCCTCCCTTCTTCTTTTTCTGTTTTGTTGTTTGTCTGTTCGTTTGTGTTTTTTTTCTAGGCCTGACAGCCTTTTTCCGGGGGACAGCCGGATGTCAGCTTCTGCCTTGCTACTGCTTCAGCTGTCATGAAACGGGGAGGGAGGGTTTGGTATTTGGGTGGGGTTATTCGATGTGCTGGAGGAATGTTCTAGTAGTCACTGGATGGTTGGACTACGCATGCGTGGGTGCTTCCCGCCTGGACCAACGGCCCCGACATTCCATCTTCGTGATGCCTTTTGAAGTTATCTCACACCTGACACTTGAAGGACTTATGATTGGCCTGAGGCTATGATCCCAAGGGGTGGGGAATGGACTATTCTATATATCAATTGCTTTCGCGCCTAATTAAACAGACTTCGCTTCGCAACTGCTCGCTAACCATTTGTAATTAGTAAAAGTACTTTTGATTTCCAACCCATGGAATCTCTTGGCCTTTCTTTCCTAATTATATAATGGAGGGATGCTGACAGCCCTTCTCTTCTTCTCCACGAACATTGAAGCATGTGATCACCTTTTCTGTTCAGGACTCAAGCCATGTAGTCCTGTCCAACAATAAACCATCTTTCCAAGCAGCCTCCATGTCTCCAGTGTCTTTTTCCCCACTTGGAGCTGAACCCAGAAGGACATTTCTTTCATCAGTATAAAATAACATTAAGTCAAAGAAGGGAGCATCAAAATAAAAAATAAAAATAAAAACATTTTATGTTGTTGGTTTGAGCGCCAAGCTTGGCAATTTGATTTCAAACATTTTGTCCCCATTGGAGGAAACATCCTCAGTGCATTTTGACGGTAGTTGCTGAGTCACAGTACTTGGTTTTCAGTCTTAAAACCAAGGACTATGACTCAGCAACTACAGCCAGACAATCACACAACCCGAAATCAGACCAGGATTCAGAAAGATATTTAAAGGCCAGTGCTCCCCCAGACAAGCATAATCAAAAGCACAACGAATATGTCTCCTCAAATGAGGACAAAACATTTGCAACCAAATCGCTAAGCTTGGAGCTCAAACCAGCAACAGAAAATGTTTTCATTTTTATGATGCTCCCTTCTTTGACTTAATGTTATTTTATACCATGGATGCTTTTGGTTCACTATTTGTATACTGTTAAAAGTATTATGACTGTGGTAGTAGACAAATCTAATAAACAAATACCAATTGAATGGCAGTAGCAGTTACCCTTCAAAAAGTGCTGTCAACAAATGCATGTATAGATAAACTTGGTGTCTCCATCTTTGTCTCTGTCTCTGTCTCTCTCTCTCTCTCTCTCTCACACACACACACACACACAGATAGAGTTTCATAGCAAAATAGCAAAACTTCATTAGCCTTTTGTTTTATGGCAAATAATATTATTTTGATTTTTTTCTGATTTGTTGGTCTCTCTCTCTCTCTCTCTCTCTCTCTCTCTCTCTGTGTGTGTGTGTGTGTGTGTGTGTTTGTGTGTGTGTGTGTGTAGGTGTTTGTGTATGCACACAATGCACACACATGTTTGTGTATGCACACAGACACCCCTCCTATAACTGGCTCCTGTAAATCCTCATATTTACATTGCCAAAGCATTCTGAAAAATGCATTGCTACAGTTACAGAATTACTACAGCTTTGTAGACTGCTACCTAAATGGCTGCTGTGTTATTTCAGAATGTCTTCTGCATGCTTAGTGTTTATTCACTGCTTTGAGAGTTACTTCTAACTAACCTCAAAGGTTACAGTTTATTGCAAATCAAACATTATATTGTAGTATGGAATTTAATGCATCATAAAATATTCATCTCAGAAACGTCTGTAAGATTTGTTTTTATGGTACCTAAAATTTGAAATTAGTTAAATATTTGGAACATTATTAGTAAATATTTTCAAGAGTATAAATATATTTCAACTATTAATATGCATTTTGTATTATTTATACCCTTATTACTAAAAACATTAGAGAATTATCTACAGATGCTGAACACTGGATCTCTAATTAGCTAAGTTCAATTAAAATATAAATCTGGGTGGAATAATAGATTATTAGATTTTGTTTTCAATATTGACTATCAAACATACTAACAGAAGGAATTTTCCCTAAGCAACTCATTTTATTCTTGTTAACTCATGCCTTAGGGTTTCAGGGGTGATAATGATCTTTTCTGATGAACCTTAGTAATGAAAGAAAACTAGAGGTTATAAGTATCTAATTAAACAAGACATGCATGTCAAATGAATTTGAGCATCTTTGTTCATATTAGTCATAGTAGAAAAAAGTACTGATTTCTGCTTATAATAGAGGCATAACTAGATTTAACAGGGACAAAGGCCCAGAGAAAGCTGCAACTTCTTTAGAACTTGGAGCCAATTCAACAAACAAATGTTTGGTTTTAAAATAGTTTGGTTTAGCAGCCATTTTTGGAAGCATATGGAATTAAAATCACACATTATAAAAATAAAAGATAAATTTTACATGAATCTGTCTGCATTTTCAGCAAATGCTCAAAATAATTCTTGTGTTTAGGAACTGATGTTCCCTCATGTTTTCATAATGAATGTCTGATTGTTGTGATCTTTAATCAGTACGAGTTCTTTGCAGGCTCAAGCATTCACATAGAGAATGTTGTAGAAGGCATATTAATATATATTTCTGTACAAAGGGTGTTTGTCAAAATATGATATCAGTGTTCTAATATCTAATGGACTCCCACAAAGAAGAGGGGGGAAATCATATTATTTACCAAAGTACCTGAAGCAGTGACGCGCAGTCAGGGGAGGCAGGGGAGGAAGAGCCTCATCACTGTCATCATGAAAAGAAAAAAAATGCAAAAGGAAAAAGGCAAGAGCTGAGGTCAGGCTGAGCTAGTTGCTGCCAGAGTCACCATGGATGACTCTGCTTAGTGCTTAACTGTTTAAAAAAGCCTCTTAAAAAGCGCCCTCTACAGGAGGCGGCAGGAGAATGACGTGCCTCATCTAGTCTGACTTTAGGCATTTTATGATCACTCGAGCAGAGTTAAGCAAGGGTTAAAAACACATCATTCTCCTGCCTCCTCCTGTAGAGGGTGCTTTTTAGAGGCTTTTTTAAACAGTTAAGCAGAATCATCCATGGTGACTCTGGCAGCAACTAGTCCAGCCTGACCTCAGCTCTTGCCTTTTTCCTTTTACATTTTTTTTCTTTTCATGATGGTAGGCAAGAGCAGAGTTAAAATCCTCTCTGAAACAGCTGGAAAAGGTACGTGTGGGTTGGAGGGTGGGGGAGGAATTCATCCTCCTGGTGCAACTTGGTGTGTGTGTGTGTGTGTTTGTATTTGAGAGAGGGGGGAGGGAGGGAGAGAGAGAGGAAGGAGGGGAAGGGAGAATAAAAAGAAAAAGAAAGAAGGAAACTTATTTAGCAAAGGAGAAAAACAAATGCTGTTGCTTTAAATCGGAACTGAGCATGCCTAGCTGTGGAATTCTGGGAGTTGAAGTCCACAAGTCTAAAAAAATTGCTGCCTCACCAGCCATAAACCTCACTGCACGTCACTGACCTGAAGGCAGGACAAGAAGCAATGAATGAAAACTAATCAAGGAGAGCATCAACCGCAAACAAGAATTTTCTTGAGAGTTAGAACAATTAATCAGTGGAATCAATGGCTTGCCTTCAGAAATTGTGGGTGTTCCAACACTAGAGGTTTTAAAGAGGAGACTGGACAATCATTTGTCTGAAATGATATAGGATTTTCTTCTTGAGCAGGAAGTTGGACTAGGAGACCTCCAAGGACTCTTACACCTCTGTTATTGCATTAAAATAGAATACATAGAAGGATTCATGCATCCTCCAATTTGGCATTAAGTAAATATGAATAAAATTCAGCAATGTCTTTCATTATTCGAGGTGGTGCAGTGGTTAGGGTGCAGTACTGCAGGCCACTTCAGCTGACTGTTATCTGCAGTTCAGCGGTTCTAATCTCACCGGCTCAAGGTTGACTCAGCTTTCCATCCTTCCGAGGTGGGTAAAATGAGGACCCAGACTGTGGGGGCAATATGCTGACTCTGTAAACCGCTTAGAGAGGGCTGAAAGCCCTATGAAGCGGTATATAAGTCTAATTGCTATTGCTATTTTTTTTGCCTCAGATAAATTAAATGACGGAATAATCTATAGAGACTCCTAAGTGTACTTCAGAAGTTTAGACTACAACATTATGGATAATATTTTGAAGCAAGTTTCATTGAACAATCACTAATGATGAAACATATATAAAGTTGCATTATTACCTTAGAAATAATAAAAAATGGTATATCAATATAATGTCTCCATTACAAAGAAATAAAAATATGATTAAAGTTGTGGACAATGAGTGTTAAGTGATTGTTTAGTTATGATTTTATACATAACTCATTAAATTAACAATTATAAAATTTCTGCTTTTGAGAGAGAAAAGCAGCTAAGCAGCGAAAGAAAGAAATGGAAAACTTTCCAGAAAAAATTTTAATTACTTACTCAGAATATTTCTCTGGAGTGAAAGACTAGTAATTAATTGAGTACAAAATGTCTGTTCTAAATTAATTCATCACTTTGACAATAGGAAAAAATAGCCTAACTTTTGATATGTATTAATGTGCATATATTCTTTAAAAGCTATTATGAGGGGAACTTAAGGTGCTGAAATTACTTCGTGGCATTATATTTTAAAAAAAACACAGTAATAAAAAACTTGAATTTAAAAAGTAAAAACATTTTAAGAAACATTAATATTCATGAGGATATCTGATGTGATCTAAATAGTCTTTAAATATCTTTGAAGCAGATGTGAATAGATGACTGAATCTAACAACTTAAAAACTGATAAACAGTGTAACGGTGGAAGACAAACAGCCAAACTCTGTGGCTTTCTGATGTTGTCAATTTGGACCTCACATATTTGGAGGGAGATTGGCACCAAAAGAAATCAAGAGAAATAAATGACTATTGGGAAACAGAAGTGCTCAATTTCAACTACACTTGAGTAAGGAAAAAGGATTTTTAAAATATATTTTAGATCCTCTCAGCAGGGAAAACTTTGCTGGAACAGTTTCTCTTTTTGCCTCTTTTTAAAGACATGTTTTGTGCATGCTGAGTGAATTCCTGATTCCAGACTGGACTTGACAATTGTGACTAATTTCCCCTTGGAATTTGACCAAGGCTAATCCCCATTTACAGGTCAATGAGCAAGTAGAACTAGAAGTAGAATTTAAAATGGCCTGCTTGCTTCCTGCTGGAATCTATTCAGACTGTAACATCTCTTGCTGGATGAAATTGCTTCCATAAAGTTGAGGAAATAATTAAAAGGATTAATGTTTTGTGCAAACTAGAAACAGTTGCCAGGAGAAGTAAGGAAATTAATTTGAATGTTAAATGTTTTGGTTGTAAAGGTTTGTAACTGGAAGAAATCAGATGCAGTACAGATACAACAGTACAACCACTAAGGCAAAGCAGAGGTAGGAGTTAAAGGAATCAACAAGGAACTTCTGGCATGAAATTGGTGAAGGATTCAAACACAGGAACCTGGCAAGAGATGGGTTTTGTTTCAAGAACAAGAGAAACACAAATGAGAAAAGATATAAAAAGCTGTGACTGCATGCATATCAGTGGTGGGTTTCAAAAATTGTTCGAACCTACTCTGTGGGTGTGGCCTCCTTTGTGGGAGTGGCTTGCTGCCCATGTGACTGGATGGGAGTGGCTTGCCGCCCATGTGACCGACACTTGAAGATGCCGACGACACTTGAAGATGCCGACGACACTTGTCAGAACCACCTTAAATTACCTCACACACAGCACTGGCATGCATAAGAATATGATGTAAACTTGTTTTTTAAAAGGCATCTTTGGTTTGCATTAAAACAACTTCAACACATGCAATGTTTTGATTGCACCACAAATGCAGTACTCATCCTTACCTTTCACAGCAGCACTGAGTTTTATAAATATGAGCATGATAGTGTAGAATAATCATATTCAAGGACCAGTGGTGGGTTTCAAAAAAATTTGGAACCTCTTCTGTAGGTGTGGCCTGCTTTCTGGGTCCACTGGTGGAACCTCTTCTAACCAGTTCGGTAGATTTGACGAACCGGTTCTACCGAATAGGTGCGAACTGGTAGGAACCCACCTCTGATGCATATGTACAGGCAAAGAGATAGATTCAAGCGTGGGAAAAGAGAGAATCAGAAGTTTGCCCTTAAGGCATATTTAGGAAAAAGAAAATAAAAAGATTAGTACAAAAAGGAGAAACCTAAGGAAAGAAAGAAAGAGAAAAGAAATTAAATTTACACTAAAGAAAAGATAAGGCTCAGTGGCTAAGATGGTGAGCTTGTCAATAAGAAAGGTCGGCAGTTCGGTGATTCGACTCTCTAGCCCCGCATAACAGAATGAGCTCCTGTACTAGCTTCTGCCAACCTAGCAGTTCGAAAGCATGTAAAAATGCAAGTAGGAAACACCTTTGGTGGGACGGTAACAGCGCTCTGTGGGCCTTCAGTGTTTAGTCATGCCGGCCACCTGACCTTGGATACATCTTCAGACAGTGCTGGCTCTTCAGCTTTGAAACAGAGATGAGCACCAATCCATAGAGTCGGGAATGACTAGCACATATGTGTGAGGGGAGACCTTACCTTTACTTTAAAGAAAGAAAATTGTCTTGTCTGTCAGAAAGACAATGGAAAAGCATGAAACTTTCTTCTCCACACAACCCTGCAACCCTAAAACTCTGCAGTCCCTACAACTAACAAGGGTAAAGGACAATTTGAGAGCTGTAAAGGATATAAGAGCATCATTCAGCAGCTTAGACAATGTACCATGTGTGTGGCTGGCAGTTTCATCAGCAAGGGAATTACCCAGTATACTGAGGAAAGATCAAAGCTTGAGGATATCCATTTTTAGAGGATGGATCAAGAAGTCAGAAATAAGTAATAAAAGTTTGCTACATTAGACTTTTGCAGAAGAAATTGATACTGTGGGCATTTTGTTCATGGAGTTAGAAATATGGTTTGCTTAAATATATGCTGTATCTTAGGAATATTCTGCAATTTAAGCAAACTTTTGTGCTAACTTCTAACTCTGAGAAAGTTTCTGCATAAAATACAGAATAATTAATCTCATTAAGTTTAATGGATCATTGTTGGTTATAATGATTTTTATAGCTGTGTGTTACTCTTCATATTTGCATAGTTGTTGTTTTTCTACTGCAGATAGAAAAGTAAACATGTTCTTCTCTGTTGAAAAATAATGGTTAGATATTATTCTATTGTTTATCTCAATGAAGGAAATCATTCTTTAAACTGACCAAGCCAGGGACGTGCAGTCACTAGAGGCAGGGGAGGCATGGCCTCACCAGTCATGAGGAAAAGGAAAGAATTTTAAAGAATTTTTTTAAAATAATTAAAGCCAAGGTAGTTGCTGCCAGATTCCAAGTCACAGTGACTTGGAGTCTGCTTAGTATTAACTATAGGAGGAGGCGAGAGAACTATGGCCCTCCTGTGCATAAGCAATTTTTCGCCTTTTAAGAGTTAAGCAAGGGTTAAAAAGCAAAAACATTTGTATGCAAAGGAGGCACGTGATTCTCCCACCTCCTGATCTGGGAGCAGCGAATCATGCCTTGCAGTTGAGCGACTGCGCAATTTAGCAGCAGGAGCCTTGCTTGTAAAACGCACCTGTGTTGGAAAAGTTCATGCTCCGAGCAAGTTCAACTCTCCACTTTGCATCGCGGGAGCCACCAAGAGCAGAACCATCAGAAGATTTAGAGGTCTCTTATTTCAAAAACTCTCCCTTAAGAATGATTAAGTCTGCATTAAGACATTATTGTTATTATCATCCCCGACATGGGAAATTAAAGCAATCTGCATATGGAAGCCACTTGGGAATTTATGGCCAACAAACCTGGTAAGCGAATATGGGGTTACTGAGAAGTAAAGGCCACAGACTTAACTGCTGGGCTGGGTGCAGGCCGGGGCAGCAGGTGGCGGCGGCCTCGGTAGCGGTGGGGCACTTTGCATCGTGGAGCTGCCAAGCGCCTTTGCTGCAGACCTGTGTATGGTGCTGGGCAGCCCAGCACCATACCCGGGTCTGCAGCAAAGGCGCTTGGTGGTTCCCGCGATGCATCGGCAGCGGTGTGAATGTTGGCCTCAGCGGTGGCGGGGCACTTTGCATCACAGGAACTTCATGGGCCGCCGCTGCCACTTCCTTCGCTGCCGCTGCTTTCCCCTCTGTCCTGGCTGCAGCTTATGCCGCATTCGGAATGCTGCCCTTTCGGAAAGCCCCGCCGAAGCCCCAGCACTGTGTCTGCTATAGAGCGGGACGCGTCCCGCCTATATGGCAGATACAGCGCCGAGACTTTGAAGCTCTGCCACTGTGTCTGCCATAGAGCGGGATGCATCGTGCCTGTATGGTGGACACAGCGGCAGGGCTTCTGTGGGGCTTTTGGAAAGCCGCGCCAGGGCTTTGGTGGGGCTTTCAGAAAGCCCCGCCGAAGCCCCAGTGCTAGCAAACATAGGGCGGTAGACATATGGTGGCTTTTGCCCGCTTGCCTCACCAGCCATAAAGCTCACCACACGTCACTGGACCAAGCATACTTGAGTAGTGGGCTTATTTAAAATGAACTACATAGGGGAAATCTTGTATGGAAAATTCCTGAGTGAAAAAAAAAGCCATGTTTTCATGAATGACATGAAGGGTAGATATGTACGTGTAATCATAATGCTGTGATGAATCTTCAAATAATCACTACAGATTTATATTCTTCTTTCTCATTTGATCATTTTTTCCATTCTTGTATATTCAAGCAATGACTGTTATTTGATACTGTTGCCTTTGCACAATTGTTATAACTAGACTTAATCAGAGATAGAAACTACAGCTAAGAGCGAGGATGGAAGAAAAACGTGAACAGTTAGAACCAGTTATGAAGAGATCCACCAAAAATATGTTTTGGGGAGATCTATGTAATTGGCTCTACATGTAGAAAGAATCCTCTAAGTCTTCCCAGACAAGCATTATTGTTGTTGCCCTTTTTACAGCCTGGCAGATTGATTTAATAATGCCCAACTTTCTGTTTCTTTTAATAAACTGGGGTGGGGGGAAGTTCCCACTCTTCTCCATTTAGCTCCATTTAGCTCCATTTAGATTTTTACCTAAAATCTGAGAGGAGGGATTTGGGGGGTTCTTACCAGAGGTGGGTTGTTCCCAGTTTGGCCTGGATTGGGTGAACCGGTAATAGCGGCAGTGGACCCACCTGGATGCTTCTACACAGTGGTGGGATTCAAATAATTTAACAATCAGTTCTCTGTCCTAATGATGTCTTCCAACAACCAGTTCACCCAACTGCTCAGAAAGTTAACAACCGGTTCTCCTGAAGTGGTGTGAACAGGCTGAATCCCACCACTGTTTCTGTGCATGCACAGGAGCATTGCACGCATGCGCATGTGTGCACGAGCACACCAATAGTAAAAATAATGGAAACCCACCTCTGGCTTTTACTTATTTAATTAATTATCACATATTCACACAGAGAAATAAAGGAAGAAAAAATGCAACAAAAATATAACAATTAGAAGAGCAGCTAAGATTAATATGTTTGCTATTGCTCTTTGTGATTAATATTGTTACTTTGTTAATGTACTAAAGATATAATTAAGATTTGCTTATGCTCATTTTCTTACTTAATAATTATTCTGTGTATGAATTTTTCTATCGATTTTATCTTTAATAAAAGATCTCGCGTACCTGCGAGACTGCCTACTGCCACATACCTCCCAACGGCCGATAAGATCCCACAGATTGGGCCTCCTTCAGATGCTGTCAGCCAGACAGTGTCGGCTGGCAGGCCCCCGGAGGAGAGCCTTCTCTGTGGCTGCTCCGACCCTTGGGAATCAGCTACCCCCAGAGGTCCAGACCTTACCCACTCTCATGGCCTTCAGGAAAGCTGTTAAAACCTGGCTGTTCCGGCAGGCCTGGGGCTGTTGACCTTATTGTTAAGGTCCAGCCCCGATTAGAACGAATGCGTGTTGTGAATTTTAAACTATTCTTTTTATTTTTATTTTTTTCCTTCTCTGTAAGCCGCCCAGAGTCCTTCGGGATTGGGCGGCCTATAAATTTAAATAATAATAATAATAATAATAATAACAATAACAACAACAACAACAACAACAACAACAACTCCGCCGTTGCCGGTCCCAAGCCCGGATGAGAAAGGAGGAGGGTTGGGGTGAGGTTGGCAACTGGCCCCATAAAAAAACCCCGCCAACCCATACAATATGGTGAAAGAAACGAATAAAAATTTTATACCGCATCGGTCATCACGCGGGTTAACAAGGGCCGTGGCGGATGTTGGGGTCCCTGGACATCCGTTGACAAGTGGGCTACAAGTGGACCAGCCAACAAAATGACAAAAATATAGTGCAGATGAAAACCGTGCCATAATGGCCTGGTACTACAACTCAGAGCCAGAAAAAAAGAGGTTATTTAAAGCGAATGTATGAATTATGGAAAGAACAATATCCAGATTCAAATGTTAGTGAACAACGACTAGCAGATCAAAGGCGATTTATTATACGGAATAAAGTGTTTAGTGAAGTTGAACTTGAGGAAATTCAGGCAAATTGCAAAACCAAAAAAAAACAATATCACAAGCGGAAATAACTGATATTCAAGACATTATAGTAGAACTCTCAGAAGAACCTCTCGGAGAGGAAATAACACCACCACCACTAGAATCAGTTATCACTGAACCAACTGATGAACTAACTCAAAAACAAAAAGAATTGAAGGATAAGATCATGGAGCATTTTCTGCTTAATGAGAAAAGGCAACGTTTACCATCACTAAAAACTGTGCTTAAGAAAATTTTGGCCCCTATCATGAAAATGGTTAATGCAGTGTTTTCAACAATTGAATCTGGATCCATCTTGGAAACGAACCAGGCGCATGTGCAAGATTAGAGATGGCTGCCAGGCGTTTTCGCTCTGAACGAAGCAGGCGAAAAGCGCTGAAAAATCTTTAGAAAACCAACTCTGCACCTCTCGGAAAGGGGTCCCTGGGGATGTCCGGAATTCAGGGGACCTGAGAAATCCAGACTTTTGGGGGGGTTGCCACTCCTAGGCAGCCCTGGACCATCCAAATCTCGGAGACTTTTGTGCTGCCTGTGCTGTTCGGCGGTGGGGGAGGCAGCGCTATGCTGGCGGCAGCGGCGGCGTCTTCCAGCGATTTCAGCATTTTTATCCGACCTGCTGAGCCTTTGGGGGCTTCGTTTGACTACCATCGTCCCAGAGAGGGGGTGAGCGAGCTGGACTATTATTGGGACTGAATAAACTGGGCGGCTGGCTTCGCCTGGCGTCGCAGCAGCCCTTCCGGACAGCCCCCCCTCCCTGTTTGGCCCCGCTCCCTTGCCGACGCTGCCTCTTTCCTCCTCTGTTCCTTGCCTGGCTTGTCTGACGCTGCCTTTTTCCTCCTCCACTCCTTGCCTGGCTTGTTTGTTTCTTGCCTGGCCTGGCTGCTTTCCTGGCGCGATTTCTCCTCTGCCCACCTTTGCTGTTGTGGGCTCTCCCCCCATGTTTTCTGCCTGGCATCTGGCTCTCCCCTGCTTTGGCCTCTCAACATCTGACTGTACTGGACGCTGGACGGTGTGTTACATGAGGCAGTCTTCGCCTTGCCTGAGGAAGGGGTGGTTGGATTCCAACAACAGAGTGCCCGAAACTGGATGGCTGGTTTTGCCCCCCTCCACCCGATGGTGGCATTTCGTTTCATCATCGGCTTCCTGCAACATCGTTTGATAACACCCACCCAGTTTGCAGAACCTTTGGGGATTAATTTGGACTGCCTTTGCTCCAGAGGGGGAAAAAACAATTTGGGCGCCCGGAGAGACTGGACGAACTGGGCGGTTGGCTACAATCGCCACCGCCATAGCCCTGATGGATGCCCCCCCACCCCACCCCCCCGTGGCTCAACCTTTGTACGATCATTGCCCTCGTTCTCTCCTGAACTTTGTTTATTTAGACTTCTTCCCCTGGTGGACTGGGAGAGTTCCCTCTATAGTTTGTAATCAATAGTGTGGAATTTTTGTTTGCTTCCCATGCTGGTCATCTGGACATTCCACAGCTGCGTTTTTAAACACCACCTTTTGCCTAATTACAGTCCGAGGGCTTCTGGATGTGCTATTTTAGCCCCAGCTGCATTGACTATTACTAACTGCAACCGCCCTGGACATATCATCACCATCTTGAATGGCATTTACTTAATTTCATCTACCATAGTGCCTTGGCTTTTTGGACAAACGGGTATGCCCATTGTGCATGGGAAGACCTTTTTTGCCCCCCATAACCACCTTAGACCCTTGGGACCTTTTCAGCCTTAACGGAGGAGTGCGCACTTAGGAATGTGGTGTGAATGGTATGTCTGATTGATGACTGTACCCACTTTTTAAATTCATTATTGTTGTATTTTTTGTGTTTTAACTGACCTATGTGGGGAATGTATGGATGAGTGGTTGTGTTTGTGTGGGAGTATGATTGATTCGATGGACCTGTCGGGAAACGCGGGGGCTATTGGGGTGGGTAGAGGGACCACGGACACAGGAGTGGGCCGAAGCATTACGGTCTTAACAGGGAGGGGCAGATATGGCGGGGACTTTAGGGCGGGCCATTACCGGGGAAGGAGGGCTCGCTACGTCACAGAGATCCCTCCTTCCGGCCCTATGAGTCCTACTCCAAGGCCAGATGGCGCAAGTAATCAGGACCCTGGTCTCAGGCTGCTGTCGCTAAATGCCAGGTCTGTAGTTCATGAGGCTCCCCTTGTTCGGGACTTAATTTTAGACGAGAGGGCAGACCTGGCATGTATTACTGAAACCTGGCTGGGCCTGGAGGGAGGAGTCCCCCTCGTAGAGATGTGCCCAGAGGGTTTTCAGGTGCTTCATCAGCCGCGACCCCAGAGAAGGGGTGGGGATGTGGCCATTGTTATCCGAGAGTCTCTAGTACCTCGTAGGGTCCCTGCTCCGGAGCTTGTCGGGTGTGAGTCCCTGCTGGTGAAGTTGGACCTCAAAGGTCAAGTGGGTCTGCTGTTAACGTACCTGCCTCCCAACAGTGTTGCAGCAGCCCTCACCTCGCTCCTCAAGTCGGTAGCCGAGCTGGCAATTGAGTTCCCCAGGCTTATGGTTCTGGGGGATTTCAACTTGCCTTCGCTCGGCGAACACACTCTGATGGAGCGCAGGAGTTCATGGCTTCCAGGACAGCCATGGGCTTGACCCAAGTAATCCGAGGCCCAACTCACTCGGCGGGTCACATGCTCGACCTCGTATTTCTCTCGGAGCAGTGGAGTTGTGATCTTGGTCTGAGGGGTAGCGAGATCTTACCCCTGTCATGGTTGGACCACTGCCTACTGAGGCTTGACTTTCGGAGACCAAACCCCCACTGTAGGGAGGAGGAACCGATTAGGTGGTTCCATCCCAGGCGACTTATGGACCCTTTGGGCTTTCAGACGGAGCTTGGAGTTATTCCTGATACCCTCATCCGTAGTCCGGCGGAGAATCTGGTTGCTGCCTGGACCTCAGCAGCGACAGAGGCTCTTAACCGGATTGCGCCTTTACGGCCGATCCGAGGCAATGGATCCCCTGAGGCCTTGGTTTACTGAGGAACTCCGGGAGATGAAGCGCCGAAAGAGACGCCTAGAGCAACGATGGAGATCCAGTAAGTCCGAGTCAGACCAAGCACTTCTAACATCCAGCATCAGAACTTACATCCAGGCAATTAGGACGACAAAAAGAACATACATTGCCTCTCTGATTGCTTCCGCTGAGTCGCGCCCAGCCGCCTTGTTCAGGATAACCCGTTCCCTCCTAAATAGGAGGGATACGAGCGATCCTTTGCAAGGCAGAGCTGAGGACTACGTCCAATTCCTCGCGGATAAAGTTGCTCGGCTTCGGGCGGACCTGGACTCCAATTGCGCAGAACCAGCTGAGGCACCAGGGGATAATCTGGCAGGACATCACTGGATTGATTTTCAAGCTGTTACCCCTGAGGACGTGGACAAGGCCATGGGAGCTGTAAGTGCCTCCACATGTGTACTGGAACCGTGCCCCTCCTGGCTGGTTGCCAACAGCAGGGAGGTGACACGGGGCTGGATCCAGGCGGTTGTTGCCACCTCCCTTCGGGAGGGGATCTTTCCCCCCACACTAAAGGCGGCGGTGGTGAGACCCCTCCTGAAGAAGCCATCTCTGGATCCAACCGTGCTAAACAACTATCGTCCAGTCTCCAACCTCCCCTTTGTTGGGAAGGTTGTTGAGAAGGTGGTAGCCTTTCAGCTCCAGCGGTCCTTGGAAGAAACCGATTATCTAGATCCCTTCCAGTCGGGATTTAGGCCTGGCTACAGCACGGAAACCGCTTTGGTCGCATTGATCGATGATCTCTGGAGAGCCAGGGATGGAGGTCATGCCTCCGTCCTAGTGCTCCTTGACCTCTCTGCGGCTTTCGATACCATCAACCATGGTATCCTTCTGTGACGACTGCGGGAGGTGGGGGTGGGAGGAACTGTTCTACGGTGGTTCTCCTCTTACCTCTCGGACAGGTCGCAGTCGGTGTTGGTCAGAGGGCAGAGATCGACCCCTAGACCCCTAACGTGTGGGGTACCGCAGGGTTTGGTCCTGTCCCCCCTTCTATTTAATATCTACATGAAACCGCTGGGTGAGATTTTTCGACGGCACGGGATAAAATACCACCAGTATGCGGACGATACGCAGATGTATCTGTCCGCCCCGTGCCAACTCAATGAAGCGATTGATGTGATGTGCCAGGGCCTCGAGGCTGTTAGGGACTGGATGGGGGTTAACAAGCTTGTACTCAATCCAGATAAGACCGAGTGGCTGCTGTGCTTCCCTCCTACTAATTGGCCAAGTATTCCATCTCTCAGGCTGGGGGGTCAAACAGTACGCCCCTCACACAGGGTCCGCAACTTGGGAGACCTCCTGGATCCACAGCTGACTTTTGAATACCACTTGTCAGCTGTGACCAGGGGGGCATTTGCCCAGGTTCGCCTGATGCACCAGTTGCGTCCCTACCTGAACCGGGAGGCTCTCACAACAGTCACTCGTGCCCTTGTGACCTCCAGACTGGACTACTGCAATGTGCTCTACATGGGGCAGCCCTTGAAGAGTATTCGGCGACTTCAGCTTGTCCAGAATGCAGCCGCACGAGCGATTGTGGGTGCACCTCTGTTCACCCACATAACACCTATCCTCCGCGAGCTGCACTGGCTGCCTATTGGTCTCCGGATACGCTTCAAGGCGCTAGTCGTCACTTATAAAGCCCTTCATGGTATTGGACCTGGGTACTTGAGAGACCGCCTACTGCCAATTAGCTCCACTAGTCCAATTAGATCCCACAGACTAGGCCTCTTCCGAATTCCATCCGCCGGCGAGTGTCGACTGGCAAGTACCCGGAGGAGAGCCTTCTCTGTGGCTGCTCCGACCCTCTGGAACGAACTCCCTGTGGAGATTCGTACCCTCACCACCCTCCAGGCCTTCCGCATAGCCCTTAAAACCTGGCTGTTCTGACAGGCCTGGGGCTAAAGATTCACTGCCCCCTATCTCGAATGGTATGATTGTTGTGCTTTTTTAACCATGTATTGTTCTGTATTGTTGTTAAACTGTTTGTATCCCCCCTTCCCTTTTTGAGCTGTGAGCCACCCTGAGTCCCCTCAGGGAAAAGGGCGGCACACAAATGAAATAAAACACAAACTCAAACTCAGTTAATGTACAGCGCAGCTGTAATAGTCACTAATGAACTAGGCATTAATATCAAAGTACCTAGTCACACAACAGAAAAAGCATCAAAGTCAAAGTGGAAAATCCAATTAGAACAAAAAGTCAAAAAATTAAGGGCAGATGCTAGTAACTTAAAGAACATGCATGAGCAACGGCTTAAAAACAACAAAACCATAGTTTGGCTAATCAGAAGATAGATTGGATACAAGAAACATTAATGAAGCTGTAGAGATTGTAAAACAGCAGATAACAGCAACAGCTAGAAAAATTGAAAGATATGAGGCACGAATCATCCAATATAAACAAAATCAGCAATTTTGATCAGACCAACAGCGTTTTTATCAAAGTCTTAATGTGAATGGTGACACCAAAAGTGAAAAACCAGAAAAGCAGGCCACAGTTGAATTCTGGAAAGAATGGTGGGAAAATGCAAAGGACTACAATAAGGAAGCAAAGTGGATACATGACTTTGAGAAAAGCATTGGCAACAAACAAATGCAAGTATTAGAAATAACAACTGAGATGGTCAAAAATCGAGTAAAAAAGGTAAAGAATTGGACATCACCTGGAAAGGACCAATTACATGGTTTCTGGCTCAAATATCTGACCAGTTTACATGCAATATTGGCCAGGCAACTGAATGAAATTTTACAAAAGGGCCAAATTGATGAATGGTTGACAACTGGAAAAACATACTTGATTCAGAAAGATGCAACTAAAGGAACAACACCTGAAAACTACAGACCAATAACATGCTTGCCAACAACCTTCAAATTACTCACAGGCATTATTGCAGATAACATGATGGATTATTTGGAAACAAACAACATCTTGCCAGTAGAGCAAAAAGGCAACAAAAGAAGGAGCAGGGGCACAAAAGATCAGCTCCTAATTGATAAAATGATATTAGAAAATTGTAAGAACAGAAAAACGAACTTGAATATGGTCTGGATAGATTACAAAAAGGCATTTGACTCACTGCCATATAGTTGGATCATAAAATGCTTAGAAACAACTGGCATTAGCAAAAATATTACATCCTTTACTGAAAAGGTGATGAAACAATAGAGAACTGAGTTGGCAGTAGGGAATGAGATCTACGGAATGGTTAATATCAAACGAGGAATTTTCCAGGGTGATTCACTTTCACCTCTTCTCTTCATCATCGCAATGATCCTACTATCGCCTGCTGCCAATTACCTCCCAAAGACCCATTAGATCACACAGAGTACGCCTCCTCCGGGTTCCGTCTACCAGCCAATGTCATCTAGCTACTACCCAGCGGAGGGCCTTCTCTGTGGCAGCTCCGGTCCTTTGGAATGAACTCCCCGCAGAGATTCGGACCCTCACCTCTCTCCAGGCCTTCCGAAAAGCCGTTAAAACCTGGCTGTGTCGGCAGGCCTGGGGTCGACGAGTTCCCTTCCCCTCTTGAATTGTGTGGCTGTTGGTTGTTTTTTAAATGCCCTGTACTTTTGTAGTTTTTGTGTTTTTCCCTTCCCCTCCTTCGGGTTTGTGTGCCGCCCTGAGTCCTGTAGGGAATAGGGCAGCATATAAATAAAATGAAACTCAAACTCAAAACTCAAACTATCAGTAATCTTAAAAAAAAATGAAATTAGGCTACCAAACAGCCAAAGAAGCTGAAAAAATTTCGCATTTACTATATATGGATGATTTGAAACTCTATGGAAAATCAGAAATAGAAATCCAATCATTGACAAATATAGTCCGAGTATTCAGCACCAATATTTCAATGCAGTTTGGCATGGAAAAATGCGCCACTGTATCCATAACAAGAGGCAAAATCACTGCATGTGAAGGAATTGAAATGCCCAATGGCCAACTAATTAAATGCAAAGAAAATGAAGCCTACAAATACTTAGGCATTCTGCAGTTGGATAACATCAAGCATGGAGAAGTAAAAACTATTGTCAGGCGAGAGTACACCAACAGAGTTAGGAAAATTTTGAAATCTAAATTGAATGGTGGAAATACAATCAAGGCCATAAATACCTGGGCAATACCAGTTATAAGATACACAGCTGGTATAGTTAACTGGACACAAGCTGATTTGGACATTTTGGACCGAAAAACCAGGAAACTAATGACAATGCACTACAGTTTACATCCACGTGGTGATACTGATAGATTATACCTGCCCCGAAAATCAGGTGGCAGAGGATTATTACAAGTGAAGCAAACAGTTGAAGAAGAAAAACATGCACTGGCTGATTATTTAAAAGAAAGTCAAGAACATCTATTAATTGAAGTAAAGAACAAAAATCTACTGAAGGCCCAACAGACGAAACAAAAATACAGAAAAGATGTGATAAGATCAAGAATGGAGAGTTGGCAGAACAAAGCACTGCATGGCCAATTTCTGGAAAAAATAAAAGATAAAGTGGACAGTGAACAAACTTGGTTATGGTTAACAACAGGTACATTAAAGAAAGAAACAGAGTCACAAATCCTGGCTGTGCAAGAACAAGCTATCCGCACAAATGCCATTAAGGCCAAAATCGAAAAATCCTCTGATGATGCCAAATGCAGACTTTGCAAAGAAGCTGATGAAACTGTTGATCACATACTCAGCTGCTGTAAAAAAAATCACACAGACTGATTATAAATTGTGGCACAATTCAGTAGCTCAAATGATCCATTGGAATTTGTGCAAAAATTATAATATTAAAACAGCAACAAACTGGTGGGAACATCAGCCTGAAAAAGTCACCGAAAATCAGATGGTCAAGATCTTGTGGGATTTTCGCATACAAACAGACAAAATACTGGCGCATAATACACCAGACATCACCCTGGTTGAGAAAAATAAGGTCACAATCATAGACATCGCAATACCAGGTGATAGCAGGGTCGCCGAGAAGGAACATGAAAAAATCGCAAAATACCAGGACTTAAAAATTGAAATTCAATGACTATGGCACAAACCAGCAGTGGTAATTCCAGTGGTAATTGGCACACTGGGTGCTATTCCAAAAGCACTGGAATTACATTTGCTGCAGCCCAGCACCATACCTGGGTCTTCAGCAAAATCGCTTGGCGGCTCCCACAATGCATTGGCGGCGGCGTGAATATCGGCCTCGGCGGTGGCGGAGCACTTTGCATCGCGGGAACTTCATGGGCTGCCACTGCCGCTTCCTCCACTGCCGCCGCTTTCCCCCCTGCCCTGGCCGCGGCTTATGCTGCGTTCGAAGTGCTGCCCTTTCGGAAAGGCCCGCCGAAGCCCCAATACTGTGTCCGCTATAGAGCGGGATGCATCCTGCCTATATGGCAGACACAGCGGCAGGGCTTTAAAGCCCTGCTGCTGTGCCTGCCATAGAGCCGGACACATCCTGCCTGTATGGCGGGCACAGTGGCGGGGCTTCAGTTGGGCTTTTGGAAAGCCATGCCAGGGTTTTGGCGGGGCTTTCCGAAAGCCCTGCCGAAGCCCCGGTGCTGGCAGACATAGGGTGGTAGACATATGGTGGTTTTTGCCCACTTGCCTCACCTGCCATAAAGCTCACCGCACGTCACTGAATAGTAGTATACTTATTATAGTTCACAACATTAAAATATGTTTTAATAATTTATATCCCCCTTAGAAACAATTTCAATCTGACCTATAAATAGCAATTATCTCTCATTTTGGCAGTCTTGCTAGTACTACTAACTACATTTACATTGACCCTGAAGTAGATAAGACAATATTCTTATACTATTAATATTAGAAATGTTCTAACTAAAAGTGAGTCCAAATTGTTGTTGTTAAGTGAGACATTTGTTAATGGAATTTTGCCCCATTTTACAACCTTTCTTGCCACAGTTGTTAAGTGAATCACTAAAGTTCATAAGTTAGTAACCAAGTTGTTAAGTGAATCTGGCTTCCACATTGACTTTGCTTGTCAAAAGTTTTCAAAAGGTGATCACATGACCTTGGGACACAGCAATGGTTGTAAGTACAAATCAGTCAAGCATCTGAATTTTGATCACGTTGTCATGCTACAAAGGTTCTAATTGTGAAAAATGGTCATAGTTCATTTTTTTTCAGTGCCATTGTAACTTTGACCAGTCACAAAATGAACGAAGTCAAGGACTATCTGTACATCTTCCTTGATTCCTTATAGAGAGAGAACAAACAAGAAAATGGTTTAGGGATTCCACAGAGTCATCTCTACATAAATGTAAATATTGCTGAAAAGGGATGATTTTATAATGCACACTCAGAACTGTACAGGATAATACATCCAGCCCAGCGAAGGTGAAAACCCAATGAAATTTCAAAATTAGAAACAAAGAGAGTTATAATGATGGCATATGCTCATTTGAGAAGGATATATTAATAGTAAATTGGATACAGGGATTAAGCTAGCTTGAAAATCAATATTCCAGATATGTTATTTAAGGTGACTTCTGGAATTTTCAAGCTTAATGCAAACAGATGTTCCAAAGAAAGACCTAAGGACTGGAATTTGCAATTAGCCCGGTTAATTTAAACTATGAGAACCAGTGGAGTCAGACCCACAGGACAGAAAATTAATTTCATCCAGAAATTAAGGACATAGAATAAGGCACTGGCACTCACAGAAACCAAACTTGTCTCTCTAACCATAAAACAGTATTCTTGATGTATCTTGGAACTGCAAATATTGCTTGTATAAATTTGAAGTGGATAGCTTCCAAGATATTAAACTTTGTAAAAATGTAAATTGGAACACCATAAAGAAGCTGAGAGATGACCTTAGAAAAAAAATCCTTGCAAGTTAAAGGAATAAAATGTGCCCCTTTTGAATAGAAGAATTTTAAAACAGCTGTGGAACTACACTGGGCCACAATTCCCTGATAAGAGAAATGTGCGGTCCAAGATAAGGAAGCCTGGAACTTCAACCCAAGATATTTATAAAACCATACCTGCTCTACTGGGGTTGCATTAATTTTACATTTATATAACCGACTGTTGTGTTGTGGAAACATTTTCACTTTTTGATAATTTACCTCAAGTTGTTCTTCAGACAAAAGGAAGCCAATGCATTTTTAATTTCCACCTGGGAGACAGGTAAAATTACTACAATGCCTGTATAGAGCAAGGCTGGAATTGTGCAATCTACCAATATTGGAAAGTGATTATTAGAATAGCAAAGAGACTGAATTATTGAACTGATGTATAAATTAAAAGGTAAGGATGCTAAAATACATCCAATTCTCTCTCAGAGCTTGTACTTTACAAGTGCTTTATAAAACTTTCTTTGCTCTTTGAGTAATTGAAAGGAACCTAAAGAGTTGTCAGATTGAAAAGTATATACCACTCTAAGGAATTATTTTGCTTTGTAACAGCTTGTGTTAAGCCACAGTTTGGACCTTGTATGAGAGTGGGCAATATATCTGTAAAAAATAAATTGGGACCAGAGTTGAAGGAGTGTTTCTGAATTCAACAGAACAGATGGTCTACTCTGAAAGACCATTTATTCTGCAGAAATAAACTGCTCTTGAGGAGCAGGTGGCAATCATGGCCAGCAGGGCTTTTGTGTAACTGCATATTGTGCATGAGGTATGTCATTTCCTGGATAAACATTTCCTGCTCATAGTAGCTTATGCCCAAGTCACTTCCCGTCTTGACTACGGCAATGGGCTTGCCCCTGAAAAGATCTGGAAGGTTCAATTGGATCAAAATTTGGCAGCCAGTTTAGTTTAGTTTTGTGCAAGTCTAGAATTGCACATGTGTTACCTCTCTTGCATTGACTGCCAATTTACTTCTAGGTCCAATTCAAATTACTGGTTGTCTCCTTTAAAATCCTACATGGTGTTGGGCCATGTTATTTGAAGTTCTATCTTCTCCCAGTTATATTTAACTGACCCACCAGAGCAGGGAGGCAGGTTATGTTATAGGTTGCCTTTCTTAAGAAGATCCATCTGTTGGAAAATGGGCCTTGTCTGTGGTGGCTCCTTCCCTATGAAACATTTTCATTGTGGGAATAATACTGTCTCCAATTTTGACAGTCTTTCAAACATCCCTGAAGATATGGTTTTGCCAATGGACCTGGGGACAATAGGATGATATGGAACCCATCAATTTGATATGAACCCATCAATTTGATTGTTTAATTGTCACTAACAGTGTAAAATTTATTGGGTTTTCTAGTGGGGTTAATATTTTATTTTATTATTTTGCTTAATAAGTAACCCCATCCATCCATCTTTTTGTTATGGTTCAGGATGGAAACAGTGAGCCACATTTAGGAACTTTATGGTTAGTTTACAATTCAGACAAGAAATTAATGGTAAATGGTCACTATCTTGGCAATTCCCTACATAGAAATATGTTGTTAGATGAACATAAGTATGTATAACCATAACATAATCAACCACACGTATTTCTTTGGAGTCCCAAAAGGTTTGTTCTCCACTTAATTTTATTCTAGTACAGCAATTCAGTATGATCAAGTCCAAACTATCTGGGCTAGCCGGAAGACATTGTAAGTGTTTAGTTTAGGGAAGTGAGCAATTTCTCTTTTGGAGACCTAGTGATTGGAATTTAGGTGTTCAAAGATATAGAAAAAGCAGTCTAATTTAATTGCAAAGAGTGAGAAAGCATTGATGAATTAACTTCTTTTGCTGTTTACATACCTCTGTCAGCAGTTACATTGACACCTTTATTGGCTTGTGATTTATTGTTAGTTAGTCCTGAAGATTGTTGCTTCACTAAGTTGTCTGATTGGGTTTTGGCTTCAAAAAAGACAGTCTCTTTTGTTACATTTTTGTGCAAAAACACCAATCTATTTTTAATAGATCCAGATTGTTTTAAACTAATTGCTCGAACACTGAAATAATATTTTGTGTTGTGAGCAAACATTCTTTTGCTATGAATTCAATTGAGTCTTCCCATGATAGTCCCATTCCTTATTCCTCTGTGATATTTAATTCCAGTTTTATTTTGTAATATTTTATTAAGTTTCAATATTTAAGATACAAGCTGACATAAAAGGGAAAGATAATGACAAAACATGTTAAAGTGACAAAAATACATGAAACAAATATCTTATCCTTATTTTCTTTAGAAGAAAACTGGAGCTGAAGAGTTAGTTGAAGAATATTGGCTGTAGTATGTTGCTTCATTTTCTCCATTATTATTTTTTTCAAATCCCAGGTCCTTTTTTTCTCAGTGCCTAACTTCTTCTTTTTTCTTGATGATGTAAAAGGTGTAAGTGAAATGGTTTTCTTACTTTAACCAGCCAAAACTAAGGAGGCAGAAACTCACAGAAAATTATGTTAATAGGTTGCTTTTTGGTTCCTACCATAATATGCTAAATATCCCTGAATATAGCCCATTTTCACTCTGAGATTATTTCAGAGGTGCAACATTTATCTTCTTCCCACAGGTCCTTATAATGATATAAATCTTATCTCTTAGCCACTATTTATAGTTTGTCGTTGTACTGTTTGCTTCTTCTTATATCCTAAGGAAAACTTAGAGGCACTCTTATGTTGGACTGAACTTGAAAAAAATAATGTACATATTTCATTTATTGTGACCAGGGATATAAGATTGAACTTTTATGACTGCAAGTAAAGGAGCCATGGTGGCGAGTAGTAGTTAGAATGCAGTACTGCAGGCTACTTCTGCTGACTGCCGGCTGCCTGCAATTTGGCAGTTCAAGTTTCACCAGACTCAAGGTTGACTTAGCCTTCCATCTTTCTGAGGTCAGTAAAATGAGGACCCAGATTGCTGGGGAAAATATACTGACTCTGTAAACCACTTAGAGAGAGCTGTAAAGCACTGTGAAGCAGTATTAAAATCTGCCATTGCTATATGCTTCTATGCTGATTTCATGTTTATAAAAACTTATACATAAATAAATAAAAACTTTAGATCTGTATTCGTCACTTTGACTTTGATAAACTGGAAACCACATGCACAAATATATTTTATCTCATGTAAAAACTGTATGTATGCATTTAATATCAGGGAAAGAAATTTGCTGAATGACAATACAACTGAATGACCCATCTTGATTAATTTTATACTCAGCTGTCTACACATTTTTCCTAGCTAGTGCTCGGCTATTTTCCACTGATTCTGCCTGATAATGTCAATAGATTAGCATAAATTATATATAAGAATATCTAAAATATTGGATTTTACAAAAACAAGACAGGAAGGAAATCAATTCATTTGAGCTTTTGCGATAGAGAAGGCTCCTGCATATTTCCTGGAGGGCAAAGGTGATTAACAAGTACTGGTGTGCATAACACCAGACATATCAATAAAAGGCAAAATCACAAAACTTAGTTTGACTATGACGTGGGATAATTTTCTGGTGAAAGCAATTACTGTAAAATATAATAAAATCAGTTATGTTTTCAGAAAGAAAAAGATAGGACAACTTTCAAACCACAATATTAAAACAATTCAGCTTACTATATTTCATATAAGCAATTCAAAGATGGACCTGAATCAGTTCTATTTAAGAAAGATTAGAGAAATTATAAAAATGCTACAAAAACTTTTAAAAAGCCAAGTATTTGTATAAACATTGATAAACCATGCATCATTGTAATTGCTGAAAGAAAGAAGTTAACAGAAAATTTACGCAGTTCATCAGATAAGGTAGTATATTTTTTCAATAGTCCAATTCCAGTAATGTCTCACATATTTGTGAATCTATATTAAGGATATAAATATAACCATCCTCCCCTGCAAAAAATAATCTTTTCAGGGAGCATATTTATTGATTACCTTCATAGTTTATGAAACTTTTTTGATGAAGAAGAAGAGCCATTGTTGGGGATTTGCATATCTAATTTCCAATAAATTCTGTTTTAGGCTAACCATCACCATAATAGATGATGCTAAGTTACAGTTCTTCTACTTTGAAAAAACATGTTCTTACAGGCTAGGATGATTTTTTTAAAAAAATATATGAACAAAATCAGTAGATAAAGACCAAATATAGTTATGAGTCAGAAGCTTTCACACACCAAAATGAGAATAATGTTAACAATAGAAAAGAACAGAATAACAGAGTTGGAAGGGACTTTGGAGATCTTCTAGTCCAATCCCCTGGCTAGGCAGGAAACCCTACACCACTTCAGACAAATAGTTATCCAACATCTTCTTAAAAACTTCCACTGTTGGAGCATGCACAACTTCTGGAGGCAAGTTGTTCCACTGATAGGACAACTTCCTGACAGTTAGAACAATTGGACAACTTCCTGACAGTTATTGTTCTAACTGTCAGGAAGTTCCTCCTTGGTTCTAGGTTGCTTCTCTCCTTGATTAGTTTCCATTGCTTCTTGTTCAGGTGCTTTGAAGAATAGCATGACTCCCTCTTCTTTGTGGCAGCCCCTGAGATATTGGAATACTGCTATCATGTCACCCCTAGTTCTTCTTTTCATTAAACTAGACATGCCCAGTTCCTGCAACCGTTTGTCATATGTTTTAGCCTTCAGTCCCCTAATCATCTTTGTTGCTCTTTTCTGCACTCTTTTAAGAGTCTCCACATCTATTTTACATTGTGGCAACCAAAACTGAATAGTCCAAAAGTAATTCCAAATATTTTCTATAAATGTTCTTGACCAAAATCATCAGCATACTCTACAGGGGACTACAGTTACAGTTAACTATGGGTTAACTAAATGAAAATGTATTTTCTTAAATGGGAGTTCAAATGCTTTTATATATAATCTGAAAAGTTGTTACAGACTCCTCCTGAGTTTTATTGAAACTAGGCAATACAAAGGGAGAAAAATGATTGTAGTGCCCTTTTAATCTCAAATTGTTGGGCAAGAAAAGGAATTGCAATGGAGATTATGTGTGTTTCCTCTCAGTAAGTAGTATTTGCTAACACTTGCTAAGAAATATGGTGAGTTTAAATTTGCTTGAGTTATTTATTGTATTTTCTTATTAAATGAAGAAAATTCCAAAGGCATTTGTTGTGCTTTGTTATGGATAAAACCTTATGAATTCACAGGAAATCCCAGTCACATTACCTTCTATCAGAGCTATTATGTTTCTCAGTTGCTAATAGAACATGAATTGAAAGTGCTATTGAATTCATGTCCTATTTATGGTCTTCCCATACCATCAGGGGATTGTTATGGAATTTTATAAAGATTATATAGGCAAAAATTACACAGTCATTATTATATGGTTAAAATTTTAGAACAGATAGACATGGTTTTTAATGTGTTCTTTGTTTCTCATCTTGCAGTGCATTCTCATAGTATTCAATATATTCAGCCATTCTATGGCTGTGCAAAGCTATGGCGTACTTCAGCTTGATAAAGGTTTCATAAAAGTGTCCATTTGAAGTAGCACCTAAAGGAAAGCAGCACTTTGAAGCATCTAAGTAGAGCAATCCTGAATCCTGAATTTGAATGAAAAAGGGGGGCTTTTAGTGCAGAAAATTTATGAGCAGCAGGCCAAGTGAAATGGCTGAGTTTGAATGTTTGATATTTCAAAATCAAGCCTGCTGCAGCTTGATTTTTGAGCTTGAATCAGGTTACTATGCAGTTTCAATCAAGGCAAGGTATTTATTCTGAATTGATAAACAGCAGTTTTGCTTTCATATTTTGAAAGCTGCATATGCATTATCAATTCATGCAGTCACAAATAAAGCAATGATTCCTAAGATATGACTGTAATCATAGGTGTCTGGATTTAAGGTGGTCTGTCCATTTTGTTTTTAATATTTCTCCTTTTTTGAGAGAATAAGTAAAAAGCTAGAATATTTAGCAGCAATTCTAGCATCCAGACTTCTTACTAAGAGCCAGTTTGGTGTACTAGTTAACAGCACTGAATGTGAAACAAAGCAGACTGGGAATGCTGATCCTGTCCTAGGCACAAAGCCACTGAGTATCTTGGGGCAAGTCACTCGTTCTCAACTCTAGGTAGAAGAAATGCCAAACTATTTCTCAAAAATGTTGCCAAGAAAACTGCATGAAGCTGTTCATGTAATCACCAGGAGTGAAGAGTTACTAGAAGGCATTGGAAAAAAACAACAACAAACTAGCAGCAAAACCTCGTATACTTCTTACATCATTATAGCAGATCCACACGGTGCTTTGTTATGTTCCCTCCTGTCCCAAGGCTGGCAATAAGATATCATGTACTAAATGTTGCTGTTCTCCCCCAGCACATCCTAATGCATGCCAGAAAAGATTTGTACTGTCCATACAATTTTACGTGGCACGACAAAACTGCGGTCCACTAAAGCGTGCCCGATTAAAGCGCGTACCTGATGTCATCAGCAGCGCGACAAATACGACCGCGGAGAAAAAAGGGCGCTTTAAAAAGCGCTTTTAAAGTAAGCCGATTCACGTAAAGGTAAGGGTTAGGTTTAGGGTTAGGGTTAGGGTTAGGTTAAGGGTTAGGGTTAGGGTTAGGGTTACGTTAAGCGTTAGGGTTAGGTTTAGGGTTAGGTTAAGGGTTAGCATTAGGTTTAGCGTTAGGTTAAGGGTTAGGTTTAGGGTTAGGTTTAGGGTTAGGTTAAGGGTTAGGTTTAGGGTTAGGTTTGGGGGGGTTAGGGTAAGGTTTTCGCGTTAATTTTAACTTTACCGCTCACAGCATGATGTTTTCGTCGCGCTGTGATGACGTCAGGTACGCGCTTTCGTCGAGCGCGCTTTAGTCTACCGCGGTTTTGTGGTGGAACCCAATTTTAATGTGTATAACATTTTAAGAGCTTCAACTAGCGGCTGAAATTCCAGACCTACTCAACTTCTTCCAATTTTGAAAAAAAGGCCTCCAATTAGCATGCACAACACTTTGATTACTTAATGCATTGAGATGTCTTGTATTTTCTTTTACCCATCATACTATTGACTGATTAAATGTTGTCATAACCATCAATCAGCTGACAGGTTTAACATTAGACTTATTGATTGGATCTACTTTGTATTTCTTCTATGTAGCAATCATCTGGATTTATGCATCTAAGATGCTGCCACTGAATAGCTATTATTGGTAAACTGGAGATTGAGAAAGGGCTTTGTGAGGGTCTTGTAAACTATCCTAAGAACTTAACATGAGGAGAGGATGTAATCATCCCATGCTTCTTTTGGGAACAGCAATTACTAAGAAGAGAATTTTCAGCCATGCAGGCTACACAGTCAAAAGATTGAGTCCTTTCAGCGAGTCCTTCCAGTTATGTGCTAACTGGCTGTGCGCTGACCAGGTCAACCAGTCTTTTTTAATAAATAAAAAATCGTTATAAGTGCTAGTGCTGAAATCTTTGCTGCAGCCAAACCAGTGTTGTGGAATAGATGTCATGTCCAGGTAGAATATAATTTTCCCACAACAGATCAGCTATAAATTTCATTGCCATCTCAAATCTGGCAGCAGAGATGAAATACCATCTGAGAATGTAATACTTAAAGCTGTCTTTAGACTACCTCATCTCTGAGGTGACCATGAAATACCGACACTGGCAATATAACATAACCTCTGGAAAATTAGGTATCTTTTGACCAAGCAAGAGAC